>NC_092312.1:47482268-47785298 GCF_036785885.1 Coffea arabica | reverse complement strand
ATAAGAAGGCATACTTATTAGTATGTCCGTCATATTTAACTTCTCGCCTCGACATCCCTGCTTTGCCCAACAACACAGGTATCACTTGAATTGGGACTACATCACACAACACCTCGTCCACATATTTGCCGATTTGAATAGGTACAAGTGTGTGCTTAGTAACCCAAACAACACCACGAGTGCTCATCAACTTGTACAGTTGAAGATGATCAATGGTTGGAGGATTTAATTTCTCAACCATGATAGCACTTGCAAGGATGACTTCACAACTCCCATCAATGGGCAAGCTACAAATTTTATCTTTGACACCGCAACGAGTATAAAACCAACCAAGCAATTGAGATTTGACGAGGTCCAATTGCTCATCTACACCGCGTAATGCCACTTCTTTGACTCCCTTAGGATCAGGAAGACAATGTTGTGGGCTAGATTTTATGCGTCTTGTATTCGTCATGACGTATGAGGGAACCTGCAAAAAGTTAGCAACGAAACCGAAGATGTTGGCTTTCACGCTCCCTTACGTGTATCCACTCGCACTCGTGTGTATGGATGTCACTCTAATTTACTTACCAAATAATTTTACCTGTTGGGTTCTGTAGTTGAGAAAGGCCGCTCAAGTCCAATAATTGTCACCACTTTTGCCATAAGAGTAACCAAGAAGGTAAGACACAAATGTGGGTGCAAAATGAAGTGGGAATGGACGGATTTGGAAGGCCAATAGTGGCGGACAAAATGGAAGTGCACCAATAGGATCATAAAAGATAGAAACCCTAGCTTCCTAAAATGTAGGAGTGGGTAGTGTTCCTAAAATGTAGGAGAGAATGTAGGAGAGTAGCCAAGTGAAAACAAAGGAGTTATCCAAGTGCTTTACTTAGTTTCCTAAATGAATTTGGAAATTAAGTAAACAACTTGGATGAAGCAAGCAATACTCGCACAGATTTGAAACAAAGAAACCCTAGTGCAAATGAAACCCTAGCCGCCGCCCCACTTGTTTTCTTGTTGCTCAAGTGATGACTAACGACCAAGACAGATTTGGGAACACAATCTTTCGGCAAATTTTGGACCGAAATTATCAACAAACTATGATGTGTGCTTGAACCAGGGCCCAGTCCAAGTCCTATTGGGCCCAGTCACACGTGCACGGGCCAAGCTCTTCAAAGAATCCCTCCAAGGCCTTGTTCGAGTTGCCCACGATCAACATGGAGGCTATAGAGATATTGAAGGCTTGGAAAGGAACAATCAAGCAACTTACACTTTGGTCCAAGCCCAGGAAGACTCCAGTGGGCCTCCTTACGAATCGGCCGCGTAGGGCCTTAGTCGTTGTTTTTCTATTTAGTTGGACTAGTGTTTCGTAGACGGCATGGGCCGGCCCACCTTGAAGACAAGATAGCCGACCCTCCCTTTTAGTCTCTTTAGGGTTTTCGTTATTTTATTGAACCTATAAATAGGCTAGCCTTGTAAGGTTAAGGAACTAGTTTTTGATGAATTAAATTCTTAGTGCATTCGTTTTCTTTCATAAAGAATTCGTGCCTTTCAACTTGCTTGGCAAGGGTTATTGAGCAATCTCGCATCCTGTCCTTGATTGTTCATCCGACCTATTCCCCTGGAGTATTCACCTTCATCGGAGTGTCGTCTACCACCTCCAATCAAATCGAGTTGTCCGTTTGAGTAAAGGTTCCGCAAACCAAGCGTAGGACATCCCCGCTAGATCCTTGGGCAAACGTGCTACGTGTCTCGACCGTGGATCGAGGAACGTATCAGTTGGCTTCAAAGCTTTGGTGGAGGTATCTTCCGTTATATCCGTAGTTGTGTCGTAGTTTTATTATTTCCGCTGCCTTGTGTTAAAAAAAAAAAAAAACTGTTCGTTGCTTTGTTGCTTTGTGGTGCCGCTTTTCCTTCGTTTGTTGTCTAGTAATTCTGGCCGTTGTTTTTGTTTTTTTTTCCTTGTATCCATATCTGTTTGTTTTGGTGTCTTCAAGTCTGTCCGTTACTGCTTTGTTAGTAAAAAAAAAAAACAAATTAAATCTGTTGCATCGCTTGTCAAAAAAAAAATTCTGTTCGTTAGTCCTTGTCCTTTTGTCGCGTCAATTTCTGGACAGTTGTGAGTTATTGTTGCTAGTCCCAATCTGCCCAGATTTCTTACCCTTGTGGTATCCATTCTGCCCAGCAAATTAGCCATAGCCGAATCTGCACAAAAAAAAAAAAAGGAAAGCAAGTTGCGGCTAGGGTTTTGCCTTGTTGCCTAATCTGTCCAAATCTTAGTAGCTTATCCAAGTTGTTTACTTATCTTGTCTAAACTGATTTGGGGTTACTACTTGTTGGGCTGTGACTCTTGAAGAAATCTACGAGAGTTTTTTTTAGGTTTCTTGAGTTTCTTGAAGTTAATCTTGAAGTTCTTGGAAGTTCTTGACAACCTCATGGAGTTTTGGGCTGTTGGTTGTAGTAAATTAGGACCTGACCAGAATCTGGTTTTGAATCCTTTCGGCCAAGTGTAGTTCTATTACCAAGTTAAAAGAGAAAAAAAAAACAGAACCGAAAAGAAAAAAAAAAGAGCAGTCGGGTGGCACAACAAGAAGCAAGGGGAAAACGACTTTTATTTCCAAGATCAGTTTTGTTTACATCGTGCTTGTACCCAAACCAGAAAATTCGAACAAAAAAAAAAAGAGAGAGAAAGAAACAAACTCAAAAATTTTGGCCAACCTCTTCTTGAAGTTCTTGATCTTGAGTCTTGGAAACTTGAACCACCCTTTGAACAACTTGATCACCTTGAACCTTGAACAATTGCACTTCCCTTCGTATAAAGAGTTTCTTGTAAGATCTTGCATCCATACGTGGCTTTCTTGGTTGGGGAGTAAATTTCTTGGGAGAGTCTTGAGTCACGTTACTCGCGTCACCTTGTGAAGCCATTGAAGCCGAATTGCTTGATTGACCTTGAACCGAATCTGTCTTGTAGGAGGGAGGGCCGACTTGTTGTGTTTGAGAGTAGAGAGAGAGCCGAACTTCTTGGGGAAGTGTGCGGCTGTGAGGGGGGTTTAATAGGAAGCATTAGCCGACTTTGGGGAGGGGTGCAAGGAGGAAGAAATCTGGAAATTTCAGTGGGCAAATTCTGGTTTGTGTTGTGAGCATAGTGGGCGGCTGCTTAAGAGGGTTTCTAGGGTTTCTTGTAGCCGACTTTGGGAAGGGATAAGAGGGAGGAATTCTGGAAAATTTCGGTTGAAGGAGGGAAGAAACCAAGCTGATTTGAGAAGAATTAGGAAGTTGTTTAAGCGAGGTCTTCAAAGGAAGTTTCCAACTCCAACTTGTTTCCCAACTTAGTTTAGGAGACTAGTACGCACTTGGATAACACTTGAACACATCCCTACTTTTTCTACTCCATTTTTGGGATATGCTCCTACATCTTAGGAATTTTTAGAGTTTCCTTTCTTGGAAATATTTTTTTCCAGGTCTGTCCGCCACCCTTAAGTTTCCAAAACCGTCCTTCCCTTCACCAAAAACAAAGAATTCTTGCGTACTCCTGTGGGGATAAGTTGGTCACAATTACTGGACTCGAGCGACTTTACTCAACTACCTAAACCAACAGGTAAGGTACTTGGTGAGTTTTATAGAGTGACTTGAGCACTACACGAGCGCGAGAGATACACTAAGGGAGCGAAGTGAGGTTACACTTGCACTTCTTTGTTTGTTCCTAACCTTTTGCAGGTCTACAAGGAAGACATGGAGCAACACCAAGCAACCACCGATACCTCATTATTATTCGCCGCAATGAAGAATGAGCTCAGGCGAATCAGTGAGCAACAAATGGAGACATTACACACTCGTTTTGACGAGTTGTCCAGGAGCCTTACACGGGGCTCTCGTTCTAGGTCCCATAACCGGAGTAACCATGGCACCAAAGAAGCAAATGGCGAAGACTACTCCGCTAGTGAGGATGAGGAACGACCCGAGAGGCCTACAAGGGACATGCCCAAAAACGAAATCAAGGGAGGGGCTTAAAATTCAAGTTCCCGCATTCAAAGGCAAAAGTGACCCTGAGGCTTACTTGGAGTGGGAAGGCCGCATCGAGATGGTCTTCGACTGCTACGACTATAGCGAGGAACAAAAAGTGAAGGTTGCCACCGTGGAGTTCACCGACTACGCCCTAGTCTGGTGGGACCAAGTGAGGACCACGAGGAGGAGGATGGGAGAACCACGTGTCCGGACTTGGCGAGAACTCAAGGCACTAATGCGCAAGCGATTTGTTCCTAGCTACTACAATGGTGATCTCCACTCTAAGCTTCAAACACTCACGCAAGGCAACATGAGTGTGGAGGATTACCACAAAGAAATCGAGATGGCCATGATGAGGGCCAACATTCAAGAAGACAATGAAGCCACAATGGCTAGGTTCCTTAGGGGTCTCAATCCTAACCTTCAGGATGCCTTGGAACTTCAACATTACTTGGACATGCACGACATTTTGGAACTCGCCATTAAGGCCGAACGGGGGAAGAAATTAAGACGGGGAGCCCGTACTTTCCTACCTTCTACCACCACCTCGTGGAAAGGCAACCAACCACGAAGAGTGACCCACGAAGTTGGAAATGCGACAACACCAACCTATTCTAACCGCTTCCAAGGTAATGCTTCTACCCGTAATGCCTATTCTACACCTAACAAGGTTTCTGATGTGTCCAGGTCTACTTCTAAGGCACCGCAAGAAATTCCTAAAGCTAGGAGTAGGGACATCAAATGCTTTAAGTGCCAAGGGTTTGGGCATATTCAATCTCAATGTCCAAACCAACGGGTAATGCTGATAACTCACAATGGCGAAATCGTGTCGGATGATGACGAATGTGAGGACATGCCCGAACTAGTAGAAGCTGACTGCTTGGAAGAAGAGCCAGCTGGGGAGGCTTGCTCGCCTACACGAGGAGAAGTAGGTTGCTTAGTAGCATGACGAGTGCTAACCGCCCGCGTCAAGGAGGATGAGCAGCTACAACGCGAAAACCTATTCTACACCCGCTGTAAGGTAGGCGACAAAGTATGTAGTCTCATCATCGACGGTGGGAGTTGCACGAACGTGGCCAGTTTACTCATGGTTGAAAGTCTAGGACTCACCACTACCAGGCATCCACATCCTTACCGCCTCCAATGGCTAAGTGAGGATGGTGAAGTACGAGTCTTCAAACAAGTACGCATCCCCTTCTCCATTGGTACTTACATTGATGAAATCGTGTGCGACGTAGTGCCAATGCATGCTACACATATCATTTTGGGAAGGCCCTGGCAATTTGACAAACACGTCACATTCGATGGAAGAGCAAATAAGTACACACTTTTGCACGATGGCAAACGTAAGGTCCTTACACCTCTCACACCTGCACAAGTTTATGAGGACCAACTACTGTTGCAAAGAGAGTGTGAACAAGACCGTCAAAGGAGGAAACTCAAGGCGGTCGGCCCTGGTCAAGGCTCCACATCTACGAATGAGCCATCAACCAAGGGTCAAGGGAGCACACCTAGTGGTATACGCGACAAACCACCTGCCGCACCTCCCACTAGGAAGCACAACATGATTATTAAGGCTAAAGATGTTAGAAAAGTGGTGAACTCTAATCAGCCTATACTTCTCATGATTTGCAAGCATGTGCTCTTGGATATTGCTGAGCTCGACAAGGCGCTGCCTGCGAGCATAGTTGCTCTCTTGCAGGAAATTGAGGATGTTTTCCCTGACGAGGTCCCTGATGGCTTACCACCCATTCGGGGAATTGAACACCAAATCGACCTCGTTCCTGGAGCACCATTACCCAACAAACCTGCCTACCGCATGGGCCCCGAGGAGACCAAGGAGCTTCAAAGGCAAGTAGATGGCCTGTTAGGTAAGGGATGGGTGAAGGAGAGTCTAAGTCCCTGTGCTGTGCCTGTGGTCCTTGTCCCCAAAAAGGATGGCACTTGGCGCATGTGCACTGACTGCCGGGCTGTAAATGCTATCACTGTCAAATATCGGCATCCCATTCCTAGACTTGATGATATGTTGGATGAACTCGATGGTGCTATTATTTTCACCAAAATTGACTTGAGGAGTGGCTATCATCAAATTAGGATGAAGGAAGGCGATGAATGGAAGACAGCCTTCAAAACCAAACATGGTCTCTATGAGTGGTTAGTTATGCCTTTTGGCTTGACTAACGCCCCTAGCACTTTCATGCGCCTCATGAACCATGTTTTGAGACATTTTATTGGTAAATTTTTCATTGTTTACTTTGATGACATTCTGATCTATAGTCGTAGTGAGCATGAGCACCTGGAACATGTAAGATTAGTTCTCGAGGCACTTCGACAGGCGCGTCTATACGCTAACCTCAAAAAGTGCACCTTTTGTACTAACGAGCTTGTGTTTCTAGGCTATGTCGTGAGTTCGCAGGGCATCAAGGTGGACAAATCCAAGATTGAGGCCATCGAGCAATGGCCAACCCCTACATCCGTTCCTGACGTGCGCAGCTTTCTTGGATTGGCGGGCTTTTATCTGCGATTTGTCAAAAACTTTAGCACTATTGCCGCCCCATTGACCGCCGTGACAAAGAAGGATGACAATTCCACTGGGGGGAATCCCAAGAACAAGCGTTCCTCGCCCTTAAGGACACACTCACCCATGCACCTGTGTTAGCATTACCAAACTTTAACAAGACCTTTGAAATTGACTGTGATGCTTCTGGTGTAGGTATTGGAGTAGTCCTCATGCAAGACAAGAGGCCGTGTGCCTTCTTTAGCGAGAAATTGGGAGGAGTTGCACTGAACTACCCCACGTACGACAAGGAGTTGTACGCCTTAGTGAGGGCCTTGGAGACCTGGCAACACTACCTTCGGCCTCGGGAGTTTGTGATACATACCGATCACGAGTCATTGAAGTACCTCAAAGGCCAACCCAAGCTAAGCAAGAGACATGCCAAGTGGGTAAGCTTCATTGACACTTTCTCCTATGTGATTAAATATAAGACTGGCAAGACGAATGTGGTAGCTGACGCCTTGTCACGTAGGCACTCCTTGCTTGCCTGTCTTGATGCCAAATTGCTTGGGTTCGAAATGATAAAGGACCTCTACACTAATGATCATGACTTTGGTGATATCTATGCCGTGTGTGTTAAGAATCCGCATGGAAAGTACTTTTTGCATGATGGATTTCTATTCCATGTAGATAAACTGTGTGTGCCTAACTCTTCCATTCGTGATCTTTTGATTCGAGAGGCACATAGTGGTGGTCTCATGGGCCACTTCGGCATTGCCAAGACACTGGCTATGTTGCAATAGCACTTTTACTGGCCCCATATGCGTAGGGATGTTGAACGCATGGTTGGTAGGTGTGCTACTTGTCACAAGGCAAAGTCCAAAACAAATCCATATGGCTTGTATACCCCATTACCTATCCCTCACCATCCCTGGGTTGACTTGTCTATGGACTTTGTTCTAGGTTTGCCTAGATCGCCAAGAGGTAATGACTCCATTTTTGTGGTGGTTGATAGGTTTTCTAAGATGGCTCATTTTATTCCATGTCACAAAATTGACGATGCATCTCATATTGCTACTCTATTCTTCAAAGAAATTGTCCGTCTGCATGGTATGCCTAGGACCATTGTTAGTGATAGGGATGTGAAATTTCTGAGTTATTTTTGGAAGACTCTATGGTCTAAAATTGGCACTCGGTTACTATTCTCCACCACCAGTCATCCACAAAGCGATGGACAAACTGAAGTTGTCAATCGCACACTTGGCACACTACTTTGGGCATTGATTAAAAAGAATCTTAAGACTTGGGAAGAGTGTTTGCCTCATGTTGAATTCGCCTACAATCGAGTTGTTCATAGTGCTACACACTACTCACCTTTTGAGATTGTTTATGGCTTTAACCCGCTAACCCCTCTTGATTTAGTACCCTTACCTTCCTCTGAGCACACAAGCTTAGATGGGAAAAAGAAGGCCGATTTTGTGCGCAAGTTACATGAAGCCGTTCGAGCAAACATTGAAAGGCGTACTCAGCAATACACCCAGCAGGCTAACAAGCACCGCCACAAAATGATCTTCGAGCCTGGTGATTGGGTTTGGTTACACTTACGCAAAGAGAGGTTCCCCAAGCAGCGACAAAGCAAATTATCCCCCAGAGGGGATGGACCTTTTCGTGTGCTCCACCGGGTTAATGACAACGCCTACAAATTGGAGCTACCTGGGGAGTACAATGTTAGCGCGACCTTCAATGTCGCAGACTTGAGCCCGTTTCTTGGTGAGGAGGATCCAGATTTGAGGGCAAATCCTTCACAAGAGGAGGGGACTGATGTGTGCATGAACCAGGGCCCAGTCCAAATCCCATTGGGCCCAGTCACACGTGCACGGGCCAAGCTCTTCAAAGAATCCCTCCAAGGCCTTGTTCGAGTTGCCCACGATCAACATGGAGGCTATAGAGATATTGAAGGCTTGGAAAGGAACAATCAAGCAACTTACACTTTGGTCCAAGCCCAGGAAGACTCCAGTGGGCCTCCTTACGAATCGGCCGCGTAGGGCCTTAGTCGTTGTTTTTCTATTTAGTTGGACTAGTGTTTCGTAGAAGGCATGGGCCGGCCCACCTTGAAGACAAGATAGCCGACCCTCCCTTTTAGTCTCTTTAGGGTTTTCGTTATTTTATTGAGCCTATAAATAGGCTAGCCTTGTAAGGTTAAGGAACTAGTTTTTGATGAATTAAATTCTTAGTGCATTCGTTTTCTTTCATAAAGAATTCGTGCCTTTCAACTTGCTTGGCAAGGGTTATTGAGCAATCTCGCGTCCTGTCCTTGATTGTTCATCCGACCTATTCCCCTGGAGTATTCACCTTCATCGGAGTGTCGTCTACCACCTCCAATCAAATCGAGTTGTCCGTTTGAGTAAAGGTTCCGCAAACCAAGCGTAGGACATCCCCGCTAGATCCTTGGGCAAACGTGCTACGTGTCTCGATCGTGGATCGAGGAACGTATCAAACTAGACACAAACACAAAAGGGATAACACACCAACAGATTTTGTGTTCGGATAAACAGTAACGTGAGCAATGTCGGTGAACAGTAATGGCGAACAGTGTCATTTTCTTCTTCTTGTTTTTTTTAACAAGCCAGCGAACAAAACACAATAACCCTTCGACGCAACTACAAAAAACAAGGATATAACGAAAGATACCTTCACCTAAGCTCTGAAGCCAACTGATACGGTCCTCGATCAACTCGTTTCAAGACACGTAACACACATGCCCAAGAATCTAGTGAGGTTGTCCAGCGCTTGGATTGTGGAACCTAAAACCAAAACGGACGACACGAATTGATTAAAGGTGGTAGAACGGCGACTCCAATTGAGGTGAATACTCTGGTGGATAGGTCGGTAGAACAATCAAGGACAATACGCAAGATTGCTCAAGAACCCTTGCCAAGCAAGTTAAGGTTCGAATGCTCTCAATAAGTCGAAGAGAAACAAATCAGAATTTTATTATCAAAATTGTGCACCCGTTAATCATACAAAGTGATCCTTTATCTAGGCTAAGGGGCTAATAAAACCCTAAGAAACTAGACAAGGAAGGTCGGCCACTCCTTGGACAAGGTGGGCCGGGCCATGACTCAAATAAACTAATCTAATCCAACTCTAAGCAATTGAACCTAACACTAAGGCCTAGGGCTTAGTTGACCAAACCTTCATGGGCTCTCTTCGTGGGCTTGGATCATCATGTAGACAACTTGATTATCACCTTCCAAGCCTTCAATATCCCGATGGACTCCTTGTTGGTCTTGAACATTTCACACAAGAGCTTGAAGGGACTCCTTGAAGCGCTTGGCCGTGCACGTGTGACTGGGCCCAATGGAACTCGAACTGGATCATTACTTGGGCTAAGGTCCGTGCACACATCAGTCCCCTCCACTTGAGAAGAATTTGTCCTCAAATCCAGATAGAAATGGATGATACTACAAGCGTTGGTAGTAAGAAGCCCAAATCTAATGCTACCACATATTGGCCCTCATACTATGATTCGGTGCTCATGTCTCTTGGTTAGTTTGAAAATGCTCACAACCAGCCAAGAAAAACTCATGGCTTTACTCCAATGGCTCCTCTTGTTTGTATAATTCCCCTCCTCTTGAAAGCAATTTGCCCACAAATTGGTGACAAGACGAGTTACATGCCTTTGCCTCAATCTTGTTACGATTGCTACAGATGTCATCCAATGCAAAACCCACGTGTTAAGTTGAAAAATAACCCTTGTCGAACCTTGAATCTCACAAACTATATTCAATGTGTGCTCAACTTGATCGTTTGTGGTCACGAGGTAAGGGTCCTCAAAGTGGTGTGAAGTGTATCCCATGAAATCGAACTCCGGCCAGAACACACTTGCAAGGTCCCATGGTGGATTTGGTGATGTTGGAGCTTCATGTGTACTAAGAGCAAGACTAAAATCACAATGGTCATTGAGGTACTTGTTCTTTAAACGAACCCTTGGTACACAACCATCCCCAAAATGTGGAGTGTTCCCTTCAAGAAGAGCTCGAATCAACTCCCGTTTGGTGTGGACTGATTTAAGTTGACATTGTTCCATTAATGGATACCAACGGGGTTTAACTCTTGGAGGCTTGCAAAGCCTATAATTGATTTTGGAATGGAACGCACTAAGAACAGCGCAACTTCCCTTTGCCTGATCTGTATAAAAGAAGAAACACTAAACAAAGCAAAGGTAAGTTCGTTAGGAAAATAATAGGCCTTCACCGGGTTGTTCAAGATCAGCCCACTTTCTCTCTTTTCTTCCTTTTTACCACCCATCTCATCAGATTTTTCCATCTCTTTTTCTAGTTCAACAGCTGACCCTTTCATCTCGTTGCTTTCAACTCCCTCGGGTATTACCTCTTCAGGCACAATTCCCTCATCTAGCCTTATCTCCATTCTATAACGCTCAAGCTCATTTTCATGTATGCTAGATCAATACAAAGCTGGTCATAAGTAAGTGATACAAGTACAAAACGACGACTATTAAATAAGAAGGCATACTTATTAGTATGTCCGTCATATTTAACTTCTCGCCTCGACATCCATGCTTTGCCAAACAACACAGGTGTCACTTGAATTGGGACTACATCACACAACACCTCGTCCACATGTTTACCGATTTGAATAGGTACAAGTGTGTGCTTAGTAACCCAAACAACACCACGAGTGCTCATCAACTTGTACAGTTGAAGATGATCAAATGGTTGGAGGATTTAATTTCTCAACCATGATAGCACTTGCAAGGATGACTTCACAACTCCCATCAATGGGCAAGCTACAAATTTTATCTTTGACACCGCAACGAGTATAAAACCAACCAAGCAACTGAGATTTGACGAGGTCCAATTGCTCATCTACACCGCGTAATGCCACTTCTTTGACTCCCTTAGGATCAGGAAGACAATGTTGTGGGCTAGCTTTTATGCGTCTTGTATTCGCCATGACGTATGAGGGAACCTGCAAAAAGTTAGCAACGAAACCGAAGATGTTGGCTTTCACGCTCCCTTATGTGTATCCACTCGCACTCGTGTATATGGATGTCACTCTAATTGACTTACCAAATACTTTTACCTGTTGGGTTCTGTAGTTGAGAAAGGCCGCTCAAGTCCAATAATTGTCACCACTTTTGCCATAAGAGTAACCAAGAAGGTAAGACACAAATGTGGGTGCACAATGAAGTGGGAATGGAAGAATTTGGAAGGCCAATAGTGG
This sequence comes from Coffea arabica, assembly GCF_036785885.1. Classification (NCBI taxonomy): domain Eukaryota; kingdom Viridiplantae; phylum Streptophyta; class Magnoliopsida; order Gentianales; family Rubiaceae; genus Coffea; species Coffea arabica. The sequence continues at coordinate 47,773,567 of NC_092312.1, read as the reverse complement.
CGGACAGAAATGGAAGTGCACCAATGGGAACATAAAAGATAGAAACCCTAGCTTCCTAAAATGTAGGAGTGGGTAGTGTTCCTAAAATGTAGGAGAGAATGTAGGAGAGTAGCCAAGTGAAAACAAAGGAGTTATCCAAGTGCTTTACTTAGTTTCCTAAGTGAATTTGGAAATTAAGTAAACAACTTGGATGAAGCAAGCAATACTCGGACAGATTTGAAACAAAGAAACCGTAGTGCAAATGAAACCCTAGCCGCAAGTAGAAACCCGAGCCGCCGCCCCACTTGTTTTCTTGTTGCTCAAGTGATGACTAACGACCAAGACAGATTTGGGAACACAACCTTTCGGCAAATTTTGGACAGAAATTATCGACAAACTAGACACAAACACAAAAGGGATAACACACCAACAGATTTTGTGTTCGGATAAACAGTAACGTGAACAGTGTCGGTGAACAGTAACGGTGAACAGTGTCATTTTCTTCTTCTTTTTTTTTTTTAACAAGGCAGCGGACAAAACACAAAAACCCTTCGACGCAACTACAAAAAACAAGGATATAACGAAAGATACCTTCACCTAAGCTCTGAAGCCAACTGATACGGTCCTCGATCAACTCGTTTCGAGACACGTAACATGCTTGCCCAAGGATCTAGGGAGGTTGTCCAGCGCTTGGATTGTGGAACCTAAAACCAAAACGGACGACACGAATTGATTGAAGGTGGTAGAACGGCGACTCCAATTGAGGTGAATACTCTGGTGGATAGGTCGGTAGAACAATCAAGGACAATACGCAAGATTGTTCAAGAACCCTTGCCAAGCAAGTTAAGGTTCGAATGCTCTCAATAAGTCGAAGAGAAACAAATCAGAATTTTATTATCAAAATTGTGCACCCGTTAATCATATAAAGTGAGCCTTTATGTAGGCTAAGGGGCTAATAAAACCCTAGGAAACTAGACAAGGAAGGTCGGCCACTCCTTGGACAAGGTGGGCTGGGCCATGACTCAAATAAACTAATCTAATCCAACTTTAAGCAATTGAACCTAACACTAAGGCCTAGGGCTTAGTCGACCAAACCTTCATGGGCTCTCTTCGTGGGATTGGATCATCATGTAGACAACTTGATTATCACCTTCCAAGCCTTCAATATCTCGATGGACTCATTGTTGGTCTTGAACATTTAACACAAGAGCTTGAAGGGACTCCTTGAAGCGCTTGGCCCGTGCACGTGTGACTGGGCCCGATGGAACTCGAACTGGATCATTACTTGGGCTAAGGTCCGTGCACACATCGGTCTCCTCCACTTGAGAAGGATTTGTCCTCAAATCCGGATAGAAATGGATGATACTACAAGCGTTGGTAGTATGAAGCCCAAATCTAATGCCACCACATATTGGCCCTCATACTATGATTCGATGCTCATGTCTCTTGGTTAGTTTGAAAATGCTCACAACCAGCCAAGAAAAACTCATGGCTTTACTCCAATGGCTCCTCTTATTTGTATAATTCCCCTCCTCTTGAAAGCAATTTGCCCACAAATTGGTGACAAGACGAGTTACATGCCTTTGACTCAATCTTGTTACGATTGCTACAGATGTCATCCAATGCAAAACCCACGTGCTAAGTTGGAAAATAACCCTTGTCGAACCTTGAATCTCACAAACTATCTTCATTGTGTGCTCAACTTGATCGTTTGTGGTCACGAGGTAAGGGACCTCAAAGTGGTGTGAAGTGTATCCCATGAAATCGAACTCCGGCCAGAACACACTTGCAAGGTCCCATGGCGGATTTGGTGATGTTGGAGCTTCATGTGTACTAAGATCAAGACGAAAATCACAACGGTCATTGAGGCACTTGTTCTTTAAACGAACCCTTGGTACACAACCATCCCCAAAATGTGGAGTGTTCCCTTCAAGATGAGCTCGAATCGACTCCCTTTTGGTGTGGACTGATTTGAGTTGACATTGTTCCATGAATGGATACCAACGGGGTTTAACTCTTGGAGGCTTGCAAAGCCTATAATTGATTTTGGAATGGAACGCACTAAGAACAGCTCAACTTCCCTTTGCCTGATCTGTATAAAAGAAGAAACACAAAACAAAGCGAAGGTAAGTTCGTTAGGAAAATAATAGGCCTTCACCGGGTTGTTCAAGATCAGCCCACTTTCTCTCTTTTCTTCCTTTTTACCACCCATCTCATCAGATTTTTCCATCTCCTTTTCTAGTTCAACAGCTGACCCTTTCATCTCGTTGCTTTCAACTCCCTCGGGTTTTACCTCTTCAGGCACAATTCCCTCATCTAGCCTTTTCACCATTCTATAACGCTCAAGCTCATTTTCATGTATGCTAGATCAATACAAAGCTGGTCATAAGTAAGTGATACAAGTACAAAACGACGACTATTAAATAAGAAGGCATACTTATTAGTATGTCAGTCATATTTAACTTCTCGCCTCGACATCCATGCTTTGCCCAACAACACAGGTGTCACTTGAATTGGGACTACATCACACAACACCTCGTCCACATATTTGCCGATTTGAATAGGTACAAGCGTGTGCTTAGTAACCCAAACAACACCACGAGTACTCATCAACTTGTACAGTTGAAGATGATCAATGGTTGGAAGATTTAATTTCTCAACCATGATAGCACTTGCAAGGATGACTTCACAACTCCCATCAATGGGCAAGCTACAAATTTTATCTTTGACACCGCAACGAGTACAAAACCAATCAAGCAACTGAGATTTGACGAGGTCCAATTGCTCATCTACACCGCGTAATGCCACTTCTTTGACTCCCTTAGGATCAGGCAGACAATGTTGTGGGCTAGCTTTTATGCGTCTTGTATTCGCCATGACGTATGAGGGAACCTGCAAAAAGTTAGCAACGAAACCGAAGATGATGGCTTTCACGCTCCCTTACGTGTATCCACTCGCACTCGTGTATATGGATGTCACTCTAATTGACTTACCAAATACTTTTACCTGTTGGGTTCTGTAGTTGAGAAAGGCCGCTCAAGTCCAATAATTGTCACCACTTTTGCCGTATGAGTAACCAAGAAGGTAAGACACAAATGTGGGTGCAAAATGAAGTGGGAATGGACGAATTTGGAAGGCCAATAGTGGCGGACAGAAATGGAAGTGCACCAATGGGAACATAAAAGATAGAAACCCTAGCTTCCTAAAATGTAGGAGTGGATAGTGTTCCTAAAATATAGGAAAGAATGTAGGAGAGTAGCCAAGTGAAAACAAAGGAGTTATCCAAGTGCTTTACTTAGTTTCCTAAATGAATTTGGAAATTAAGTAAACAACTTGGATGAAGCAAGCAATACTCGGACAGATTTGAAACAAAGAAACCCTATTGCAAATGAAACCCTAGCCGCAAGTAGAAACCCTAGCCGCCGCCCCACTTGTTTTCTTGTTGCTCAAGTGATGACTAACGACCAAGACAGATTTGGGAACACAACCTTTCGGCAAATTTTGGACAGAAATTATCGACAAACTAGACACAAAAACAAAAGGGATAACTGTGACGCCCCGAAAAAAAAAATGAGTTTGAGAACCCGGAAATTTTGTAATTTTCTAGGGTTTATTTTTTTAATCGCCCGTTTTTCTACATTTTCTTGATTAGAAAAATTCCCCAGATAAAGTTTATGAGCAAAAATAGTTTTAAAATGATTTTCCTAGTATTGGAGAGTTTTTAGAAAATTAAGAATATATAACGGACGTGGGACCCACAAGTGCGAAAAGTTCGGAAAAATTCGGCCAATTAGGTTAAATTCCGGATACTGTGTAAAATTTATCGGGTGTTAAGGGATAAGTAGAGGATGTGAATTGATTGATGTGAGAGGAAAAAGAAAAGATAAGATTGCATTTATGGAGGTGACAAGTGTCACCATTGTATTGGAAATAGCTTATGACTTACTATTCATTTTCTTGACTTTTTGACCAATTGCTTAAATATCTTAAAAATCACACAAAATTCATTCTTGTCTTCAACCTCTTGGCTGATTATCTCTCTAGCAAAGAAGGAAGAAAAAACCTCTTCAAAGTTTGGCAATTATCTAGCTCAAATCCTCCAAAACACTTGCTTGATCTAGTTTCTACTCCATAAAACCTCTTCTTTTAGTGATAGTGAGTTGTTTGGTGAAGTTGTTTGGAAGCTTAAGGTGACAAGTAGCTCTCCCTCTTGTTTTGCTAAGGTAAGTGGTGGATGAACACCTCTCCTTCCTCTAATGATGTTCAATTCATGATTAGTGGTGTTATAAGATGCAATTTCATGGATTATTTCTTGAGTTTGGTTGAATTGGTGAAGTTTTATTATTTTTGGGGATTTTTCTGTTTTCATAGGGATATGATTGGGTGGTCATGTATGATGATTGGAAATGATGTTTAATGACTCTAGGAGGTGGAAAAAGTGATTAAGTGCAATCAATTTCTGTTTTGGAAGAAATTTCAGAAAATTAGGTTTTGTAGTTCTTCATTCTGCCCGAATTTATTGCACCATGTTAGAGGCCGAATTGGACTTTGCTCAAAACATGAAAGTTGTAGGTATTGATGATTTTGAAGTGCCTGTAAAATTTCAGGTCATTTGGATTAGTGTAGAGTGAGATATGCCGATTTTACTGTTGCTGTTCTGGGTTGATCAGAATGCGAAAACTGCACTTGTAATTGGCCATTTTGACTGGAATTGCTTTGGATTTAGGTGTTGGTGTCTTCTGATGAAATGTATCTGGATGTCTTAGCTACCATATGCCTTTGGAATTTCGATATTTGGACCTGTATAGACTGAGTTATAGTAATTACAGCATTATGTGATTTGTAAACCTGTTTGTGGTGTTTCCGGTTGAGTATTTGGCACATTTGACCTAGTTGTGCTAGGATTTGGACTGAGTGGCCTTCTACATTGTTGTAGACCTATCTCTTATCTTCGAAATGGTGGGTCTTACACCTTCTTCCGACAATCATAACGCCTTTGGTACCATTACCGCAAAATGACGTCAAAACTATTTTTCTGGTTTTGAGCTTAAGTTTCATTTCCGAATTTTTTTTCCCCCTAGCTTGACTTGCACTAGTATTACTTGGAGCTTGCTGAATGACTATGGATGAACTTGTTGTTGTGTGTGTACCTTTGGGACTGGCTGAGGAAATAATGAAGCCATGATGGCTGGAAAAGTTAGCAAATGTAGGGGAAGTGCTGTCCGAACTTTTAAAGGATTTGTTTGCATTGAATTTGTGATCTAAGACTTGGGTTTGAGCAAGGCAATGATACATGATGGATGATTTCTGAGCCATTGAGGTGAGTGACCTCAAACTAATTCTGAAGTTCTTTATGAACCGTTTCCTGCATTATTTACTTTTAAACTGTTTCCAAAAGTTACTTTTGAACTGTTTTCTTGCATATCATGCGTACTTGCATATGAGTGTCCCTTGGTTGCTGTAATTCTTGACTTATTGGCTTGTCATTATTAATTGAAAATGTGTTAAGTACTTTCGATGATTGTTAAAACGAGTTTTCTAGGCGAGTGTATACTTTATCGCACTCGACCTAAATAAATATGAATTTTCAATGATTAATGATTAAATGCTAGTTGCGCATGATGTAAGCCTTTTGGCTGAACTGGCCACTGCCCTTCGTTACCGATCGACTCGAGCCAGAAGCGGACTCGGTCGGGCGATATGGTGACCCTGGGTGAATTTGGTATACTCGAGTATTACCTTGTAGTCCGGCTACGTCCGGATGGGTGGAGTCCGACCAACGTCGGATGGGTGGAGTCCGGTCAACGTCCGGAAAAGGGGATGAACGAATAAAAAGATGAACGAGGGTTTATTTATAAAAATGAAATTTTCAAATAATTGGAGGAATAAGGGGAAATGTCAGGGGAACGAACAAATGAATAGCTCCATATGAGCGGTATCCTTTTAATGAATATGTTACTATCGCTTTCCATTGTAATTGTTTCTTGAATTATTGATTATTGATGGTTAATGTGTTGGCTTTGTTATGAAATTTCATGTTCGGAACCTTATTGAGATTTTAGCTCATTGAGCTTTGTGGAATTACCATGTGGTGTCATTTTCTGCTTTTGTTTTACTCTAACTGTGCAAATGTTGACCTGTAACAAAATTACATTTTTACCCCCGGTTACTTATTGAACTTCTAAAACATTACAATGATTTCACTGGCTCACGAGAGCAAAAATACGTACATCTGATTTCTGAACCATGACATCAATGAAATGAATTTTTGTGAAAACTATTTGATTACTGATTTTACTGGTTACTCACTAGGCTTTTAGCTCACCCCAAAAATGTTTTATTTTTCCCCCCCACAGGGCTCAAGGCGAAGGAAGGGCTTGTTGTGCTTATTCACGTGACTGGATGGCTTATATCGTGTACAGTTTAAGTTTGGATCTATTTTATGTACGAGTTGGTCTTGTATAAATATTTGAAATTGATATGGATGTAAGTATACATTCCACGATTGGAATCAGTTTCCGCTGCATTTGTGGCATGTAATTATTGGAGACTTGGATGTATGTTTGTGGACCATGTGATGTATATGTGAGATTTATATTGTAATTCATTTGAGGATTGTAGTGATCGACAGAGTCCCGGCGAGAGCTGGGCAGGCGGCCCGCCGAACCCTCTGGTTCGCCTTAGGGGGAGGTGGGGCCGTCACAATAACACACCAACAGATTTTGTGTTCGGATAAACAGTAACGTGAACAGTGTCGGTGAACAGTAACGGTGAACAGTGTCATTTTCTTCTTCTTTTTTTTTTAACAAGGCAGCGGACAAAACACAAAAACCCTTCGACGCAACTACGAAAAACAAGGATATAACGAAAGATACCTTCACCTAAGCTCTGAAGCCAACTGATACGGTCCTCGATCAACTCGTTTCGAGACACGTAACACGCTTGCCCAAGGATCTAGTGAGGTTGTCCAGCGCTTGGATTGTGGAACCTAAAACCAAAACGGACGACACGAATTGTTTGAAGGTGGTAGAACGGCGACTCCAATTGAGGAGAATACTCTGGTGGATAGGTCGGTAGAACAATCAAGGACAATACGCAAGATTGCTCAAGAACCCTTGCCAAGCAAGTTAAGGTTCGAATGCTCTCAATAAGTCGAAGAGAAACAAATCAGAATTTTATTATCAAAATTGTGCACCCGTTAATCATACAAAGTGAGCCTTTATATAGGCTAAGGGGCTAATAAAACCCTAAGAAACTAGACAAGGAAGGTCGGCCACTCCTTGGACAAGGTGGGCCGGGCCATGACTCAAATAAACTAATCTAATCCAACTCTAAGCAATTGAACCTAACACTAAGGCCTAGGGCTTAGTCGACCAAACCTTCATGGGCTCTCTTCGTGGGCTTGGATCATCATTTAGACAACTTGATTATCACCTTCCAAGCCTTCAATATCCCGACGGACTCCTTCTTGGTCTTGAACATTTCACACAAGAGCTTGATGGGACTCCTTGAAGCGCTTGGCCCGTGTACGTGTGACTGGGCCCAATGGAACTCGAACTGGATCATTACTTGGGCTAAGGTCCGTGCACACATCAGTCCCCTCCACTTGAGAAGGATTTGTCCTCAAATCCGGATAGAAATGGATGATACTACAAGCGTTGGTAGTATGAAGCCCAAATCTAATGCCACCACATATTGGCCCTCATACTATGATTCGGTGCTCATGTCTCTTGGTTAGTTTGAAAATGCTCACAACCAGCCAAGAAAAACTCATGGCTTTACTCCTATGGCTCCTCTTGTTTGTATAATTCCCCTCCTCTTGAAAGCAATTTGCCCACAAATTGGTGACAAGTCGAGTTACATGCCTTTGGCTCAATCTTGTTACGATTGCTACAGATGTCATCCATTGCAAAACCCACGTGCTAGGTTGGAAAATAACCCTTGTCGAACCTTGAATCTCACAAACTATCTTCAATGTGCGCTCAACTTGATCGTTTGTGGTCACGAGGTAAGGGTCCTCAAAGTGGTGTGAAGTGTATCCCATGAAATCGAACTCCGGCCAGAACACACTTGCAAGGTCCCATGGCGGATTTGGTGATGTTGGAGCTTCATGTGTACTAAGAGCAAGACGAAAATCACAATGGTCATTGAGGTACTTGTTCTTTAAACGAACCCTTGGTACACAACCATCCCCAAAATGTGTGAGTGTTCCCTTCAAGATGAGCTCGAATCAACTCGCTTTTGGTGTGTACTATTTGAGTTGACATTGTTCCATGAATGGATACCAACGGGGTTTAACTCTTGGAGGCTTGCAAAGCCTATAATTGATTTTGGAATGGAACGCACTAAGAACAGCTCAACTTCCCTTTTCCTGATCTGTATAAATCATGCTTTAGATCTTGCTATTCCAGGGGGAGAAAATGCTCTTTTGATAAGAGTAGATGAGAAGAATTGCATCTTGCTCTCATGTTCCCAGACAAATCTCAAAGCAAGAACTAATCCAATTATTACCAAATGATTGGATTACAGATTATGAAGATTTACACACTCAGGGCAATGAACCTCTTGAATCATCCAATTCAAGGATCAATCACACAAAAGATGGGAGAACTTCAATTTCATTTGATCATTCTCATTTAAAAAGTTTAAATTCAAAATCTCATATTCCTTCTATTATGTGTGTACAGGTTCCTATGTATTATCCCACAGAATTTGAAAAGCAATGGGATATACATAATGATCATCCTCACAACCTTCAACAAGTACATCGCAGTCAAGATATTATTAAATATTTTGACAAAGAAGGACTTCCAGTCTCATGGTTTCAGGATCCCATTTCAGGTCATGTTTATTTTGATGTTTGCAATATTTGCGAGGATTGTCAAATAGAAAATATCCTTGGTTTTGAATTATCAAATTTAACTTGCAAGAAAAGAGCAAAACCAAGGCATGTTGAGCCTCGACCATGCAAACCAGACCTAGATCCGGAAGAACCAGATCCTGATACTGAAAGTTTCATCTCCCAGAGAAGTAAGTTTAATGGATATCAAATTCCTTCTAACTAGGTTTCTAAAAAACCAAAGACATCTCGATCTTTTTCAAAAAAGGATCTTCATCCTTATTACCAAAACTGTCTTGACTTTTTGGCTCAAGAAGAGACAAATTGGAACCCAAAACCATTTTGCAAGACTGAACCTTTGATTCAAATTCCAACCTCACAGATCCAAGAATGCTTTATGTTCAGTGAAGCAGATTTTCCAAAGTTGGAAACTTTTAACAAAAATGGTTCGAGACATACTCCAAAAATCCAAAATATTTCTTCAACAGTTTTACCAAGTGGAGAAACTGTTCGCCCAAATCCATCAGAAGATGTTCTTAATTGGCAGACTGAGAATTCTCTTGTTCAAAATACTGCTCTTATCTCTATCCATAAGAACATCTCCGAAACCAAAGACAAGATTGAACAAATTGATACAACTGTATCAAACCAGCAGTCTCAGGTTTCTCATATGATTGAAGTCTTTGAAAAAAGACTTCAAGAGCTTAAATACATCATGCCTACAGATCTTCTATGTTAGTTGATTTCATTCTGAATAAAGAGAAAGAAACAAAATTTATTCAAGATCAACTACATATTCTTAAAACAACCGGACAGGTTCCTGTGTATGATGTAGGACCCTCAACACCTCTCTCCAAGGTAAGTTCTATGTATGGTGCAGTACCCCTCAGAAACTGGCCGACACCTTTCTACTTCGGTGGAGTTTCTACTCCATCACCATCTCTTTATTTCTCTGAACAACAGCCACAGACCCCAAAACCTTTTGATATTGCAGCAACTTTACGAGAATATCGTAAAACCAAACAGATTCAAAAAGATGCTGAAATAGCAAAAAGAATGGTTGAAAAGGAACAAAGAAAAGTTGAGGCTGAAAGAGAAAGGAAAGCTAAGCAACCTGCTATTGAACAACCATCTCAACAGGATCCTCCAACTTCATTAATGATTAGTACATATACTAATCCTACTTTTTCTGTTGAACAGGAAAGAAAAGCAAATGAAGCCACCAGAGTTTCTGACAATCCATTGTCATCATCATTAGAAGAATTTCATGATGACTCAGTTCCATATATTTCTACTTATACTGAATATCATGATAATTCCTCTAAAACCACCAGTTCAGAAGACAATATTTCTGCTGACACTTGTCAGAAGATGAAACTGACTCCTCAGAAGAATCATCTGATGAAAAAACTATCCCTCATATCAACATGGCAGAACCAGAACCAGAAATAGTTGAGCCTGAGGAGGAACAAGAGCAGTCACCACAGTATGACCAGCATCAACGTGCTTCTTTCCCAAAATCAAAGGGAGTACCTCTGTTTACTATTGACAATATCCCATCTGAAATGTGGGAAGCAAGATTCCAAGAATTTCATGCTTGGATGCTAGCTCAGAACTTAACAGAAGAATCTCACTTTGAAATTTTATCTGTTTTCACAGCTCATCTTGCAGGTATACTCAAAGATTGGTGGACATCCATTGGAGATGCAGACAAAATGACATTTTTAACCAGACAGGACTTTATGGAAAATGTTCATATCTTACATCTTACATTTCTTGGAAATGTTCGAGAATTCCAAGAAACAAAGAGAAAAGAATTCTTCCAAATGAAATGTTTATCTTATGATCGACATGATCTAAATAAGCATTTCAAAAAGATGCTTCAATTATTTTACTCTCTTGGTGCAGATATTAATCTCAAACAACCTTTTGTCAGTTCTTTGCCAAAACCACTTGCAGATGGTGCAGAAATGTATATCCATAATAAGTATGGATCAATCTTGAATCTCACCATTGGCCAAATCAAGCAAGCAGTCTTTTTATCTCTTGATGATCTTTGTCACAAGAGAAAAGTGATTCGAGAATATCTCAAGGGAGACGTTTGCTTAGATCAAGCTTGCAAAAAGCCAGAATTGATAACAAAAGGAAAGTGTCAAGCTTGTACTCCATCTCACAGAAGGAAAGGATCCAGAAGGTTCAAAAGATTCAAAAGCTTTGCCAAATCATACAAAAACTTTCCAAGGAAACCGTTCAGAAAGAAATGGAGATACTTTAGACGAAAGTCTAAGAAATTCCGGGGTAACAAAGGCAACAAATGCTTCATCTGTGGTAAGCCAGGACATTTTGCGAAAAATTGTCCTCAGAATCAAAAGGGAGTAAAACTAATTTCAGAAATTCAGAATGAACTTCATTTCACTATATCTGATTTAGAATCTGAATTCTCTGAACAAGAGGAACCTACTGATACAACTCTTTTGGCTTTGCAGGTTCCTGAAGAAATTTTAAGTATAAGCCCTATTGCATCCATCAATAAGGATAAGACTGAAAAGGATGTTTATCCACAAACTCTTATTCACATTCTTTTGGATAAATATTCTAAACCTATACCCCTTATTGCATTTTTTGATACAGGAGCTTATATTTCCATTATGAGGAAAGATATCTTACCAGACTCATTTTGGATCCCAGAAACAAATAAATTCCGAGCAGCTGATGGAAATATTTTTGAAACAAAGTTTATTACTAAAAATTCCATCACTCTCAAACTTCTCCCAGATTGCTGTGTCAGTTCCAAATTTTTGGGAGCAAATTTTACTGGTAAGGATTTAATAATAGGGTTTGATCTTTACAAACAAAACAAGTATCTTATTACAGGCCATGGGATAAAATCAAAAAAGTTTTTCAAACAGATTAAGCAGGCACTCTGGTATTTGGTATCAGAGCGAACCCTAGTGAAGTGTTACTCTTAAATTTCTCGCACCTCTTTTATGCAGATTGCTGATGAACATGCAGCACACATGGAATGGGTACAAAATTATTATGGTAACTATCATGCTTGGTATGAACATGTCCGTGATGTTATAGTTACTAATAGTGGTATCCCTTTGTTTGATCTATATAGTAATTATACTAAACAACAGTGTTTAGATAGAATATCTCATTTACAGTCTTCAATCCAGGATTATCTTACTTTTCTTCATCCTTGGGCTTATAGTATTGTAAGTAATCAAGTACGCATAGATCTTTTATATCATCGTATTTGTGTCATCTGTTCGGAAGAACGTGATCTTGAGGATCGTCAGAATCTTAAAAACTCCAAAAAGAAAGTAGTTATTAATAGTGATTTGAGTATTAGTTTTCAGTAAACTATGGCCTCTTCTTCTAAGTCTTTTGTTGTTACAACTGATAGTGGTTTACAAATAAAGACAGTACATAGTAATAAATTAGATTATTTGTATGAAGTTTCTATTGAACCAGAGGTGGTTAATCCTACCTCTATTCCTACTATTAATCCTTATAGTACTTATGGTAAACAATCAAAATCATTTGGTAATAATTGGATTAGTTCTTGCTTTGAGATTTGTCTGGGAACATGAGAGCAAGATGCTCCATTCTTCTCATCTACTCTTATCAGAAGAGCATTTTCTCCCCCTGGAATAGCAAGATCTGAAGCATGATTTTGTACACGGTAGACCATCTGGTAGTGAAGAGTTGCAGCAATAGAGTCTGACACTTGTTCAGCACCAATAATTTGTACCTGCACTTTGAGAGCTTCAAGCAGATGTGGATCTGCTAGTGACATATTAAAGTTAGGAAAGAGAGTAACAAAAACAGTTCCAGCATTAAGTGTGGTTTCAGTTGTGGCAATACATGCATGCTGATATTGTTTGAACCTGATGTCCAATAGTGCAATTCGAGCAACTATTGGAAGTCCTTTCCTTCCATGAAATGATAGGGAAATCCTGATGGCTCCAAAATGTATATGGGTATAACCTTGCTGTTTCCATTGCATAGGGAAATCATTTGGAATATGCAGGGTTATGAATTGTTCCTTTCTTGTAGCAGGTATTGGATGTTGATCAACTTTTGATGCCTGAATATATTCTTTAACTCCTTTTGGATGAGCTCGTATTAAAGATTTAATAACACGAGTAGGAGAAAAGGATTGTTTACCTCCAACAGATTTTGTGTTCGGATAAACAGTAACGTGAACAGTGTCGGTGAAGAGTGACGGTGAACAGTGTCATTTTTTTCTTCTTCTTTTTTTTAACAAGGCAGCGGACAAAACACAAAAACCCTTCGATGCAACTACGAAAAACAAGGATATAACGAAAGATACCTTCACCTAAGCTTTGAAGCCAACTGATACGGTCCTGGATCAACTTGTTTCGAGACACGTAACACGCTTGTCCAAGGATCTAGTGGGGTTGTCCAACGCTTCGATTGTGGAACCTAAAACCAAAACGGACGACACGAATTGATTGAAGGTGGTAGAACGGCGACTCCAATTGAGGTGAATACTATAGTGGATAGGTCGGTAGAACAATCAAGGACAATACGCAAGATTGCTCAAGAACCCTTGCCAAGCAAGTTAAGGTTCGAATGCTCTCAATAAGTCGAAGAGAAACAAATCAGAATTTTATTATCAAAATTGTGCACCCGTTAATCATACAAAGTGAGCCTTTATATAGGCTAAGGGGCTAATAAAACCCTAAGAAACTAGACAAGGAAGGTCGGCCACTCCTTGGACAAGGTGGGCCGGGCCATGACTCAAATAAACTAATCTAATCCAACTCTAAGCAATTGAACCTAACACTAAGGCCTAGGGCTTAGTCGACCAAACCTTCATGGGCTCTCTTCGTGGGCTTGGATCATCATGTAGACAACTTGATTATCACCTTCCAAGCCTTCAATATCTCGATGGACTCCTTGTTGGTCTTGAACATTTCACACAAGAGCTTGAAGGGACTCCTTGAAGCGCTTGGCCCGTGCACGTGTGACTGGGCCCAATGGAACTCGAACTGGATCATTACTTGAGCTAAGGTCCGTGCACACATCAGTCCCCTCCACTTGAGAAGGATTTGTCCTCAAATCTGGATAGAAATGGATGATACTACAAGCGTTGGTAGTATGAAGCCCAAATCTAATGCCACCACATATTGGCCCTCATACTATGATTCGGTGCTCATGTCTCTTGGTTAGTTTGAAAATGCTCACAACCAGCCAAGAAAAACTCATGGCTTTACTCCAATGGCTCCTCTTGTTTGTATAATTCCCCTCCTCTTGAAAGCAATTTGCCCACAAATTGAAGCACGAATGGTGACAAGACGAGTTACATGCCTTTGACTCAATCTTGTTACGATTGCTACAGATGTCATCCAATGCAAAACCCACGTGCTAAGTTGGAAAATAACCCTTGTCGAACCTTGAATCTCACAAACTATCTTCAATGTGTGCTCAACTTGATCGTTTGTGGTCACGAGGTAAGGGTCCTCAAAGTGGTGTGAAGTGTATCCCATGAAATCGAACTCCGGCCAGAACACACTTGCAAGGTCCCATGGCGGATTTGGTGATGTTGGAGCTTCATGTGTAGTAAGAGCAAGACGAAAATCACAATGGTCATTGATGTACTTGTTCTTTAAACGAACCCTTGGTACACAACCATTCCCAAAATGTGGAGTGTTCCCTTCAAGATGAGCTCGAATCAACTCCCTTTTGGTGTGGACTGATTAGAGTTGACATTGTTCCGTGAATGGATGCCTACGGGGTTTAACTCTTGGAGGCTTGCAAAGCCTATAATTGATTTTGGAATGGAACGCACTAAGAACAGCTCAACTTCCCTTTGCCTGATCTGTATAAAAGAAGAAACACTAAACAAAGCAAAGGTAAGTTCGTTAGGAAAATAATAGGCCTTCACCGGGTTGTTCAAGATCAGCCCACTTTCTCTCTTTTCCTCCTTTTTACCACCCATCTCATCAGATTTTTCCATCTCCTTTTCTAGTTCAACAGCTGACCCTTTCATCTCGTTGCTTTCAACTCCCTCGGGTTTTACCTCTTCAGGCACAATTCCCTCATCTAGCCTTTTCTCCATTCTATAACGCTCAAGCTCATTTTCATGTATGCTAGATCAATACAAAGCTGGTCATAAGTAAGTGATACAAGTACAAAACGACGACTATTAAATAAGAAGGCATACTTATTAGTATGTCCGTCATATTTAACTTCTCGCCTCGGCATCCATGCTTTGCCCAACAACACAGGTGTCACTTGAATTGGGACTACATCACACAACACCTCGTCCACATATTTGCCGATTTGAATAGGTACAAGTGTGTGCTTAGTAACCCAAACAACACCACGAGTACTCATCAACTGGTACAGTTGAAGATGATCAATGTAGGAGTGGGTAGTGTTCCTAAAATGTAGGAGAGAATGTGGGAGAGTAGCCAAGTGAAAACAAAGGAGTTATCCAAGTGCTTTACTTAGTTTCCTAAATGAATTTGGAAATCAAGTAAACAACTTGGATGAAGCAAGCAATACTCGGACAGATTTGAAACAAAGAAACCCTAGTGCAAATGAAACCCTAGCCGCCGCCCCACTTGTTTTCTTGTTGCTCAAGTGATGACTAACGACCAAGACAGATTTGGGAACACAACCTTTCGGCAAATTTTTGGACAGAAATTATCGACAAACTAGACACAAACACAAAAGGGATAACACACCAACAGATTTTGTGTTCGGATAAACAGTAACGTGAACAGTGTCGGTGAAGAGTGACGGTGAACAGTGTCAGTTTTTTCTTCTTTTTTTTTTTTAACAAGGCAGCGGACAAAACACAAAAACCCTTCGATGCAACTACGAAAAACAAGGATATAACGAAAGATACCTTCACCTAAGCTTTGAAGCCAACTGATACGGTCCTCGATCAACTCGTTTCGAGACACGTAACACGCTTGTCCAAGGATCTAGTGGGGTTGTCCAACGCTTCGATCGTGGAACCTAAAACCAAAACGGACGACACGAATTGATTGAAGGTGGTAGAACGGCGACTCCAATTGAGGTGAATACTATAGTGGATAGGTCGGTAGAACAATCAAGGACAATACGCAAGATTGCTCAAGAACCCTTGCCAAGCAAGTTAAGGTTCGAATGCTCTCAATAAGTCGAAGAGAAACAAATCAGAATTTTATTATCAAAATTGTGCACCCGTTAATCATACAAAGTGAGCCTTTATATAGGCTAAGGGGCAAATAAAACCCTAAGAAACTAGACAAGGAAGGTCGGCCACTCCTTGGACAAGGTGGGCCGGGCCATGACTCAGATAAACTAATCTAATCCAACTCTAAGCAATTGAACCTAACACTAAGGCCTAGGGCTTAGTCGACCAAACCTTCATGGGCTCTCTTCGTGGGCTTGGATCATCATGTAGACAACTTGATTATCACCTTCCAAGCCTTCAATATCCCGATGGACTCCTTGTTGGTCTTGAACATTTCACACAAGAGCTTGAAGGGACTCCTTTGAAGCGCTTGGCCCGTGCACGTGTGACTGGGCCCAATGGAACTCGAACTGGATCATTACTTGGGCTAAGGTCCGTGCACACATCAGTCCCCTCCACTTGAGAAGGATTTGTCCTCAAATTTGGATAGAAATGGATGATACTACAAGCGTTGGTAGTATGAAGCCCAAATCTAAAGCCACCACATATTGGCCCTCATACTATGATTCGGTGCTCATGTCTCTTGGTTAGTTTGAAAATGCTCACAACCAGCCAAGAAAAACTCATGGCTTTACTCCAATGGCTCCTCTTGTTTGTATAATTCCCCTCCTCTTGAAAGCAATTTGCCCACAAATTGAAGCACGAATGGTGACAAGACGAGTTACATGCCTTTGACTCAATCTTGTTACGATTGCTACAGATGTCATCCGATGCAAAACCCACGTGCTAAGTTGGAAAATAACCCTTGTCGAACCTTGAATCTCACAAACTATCTTCAATGTGTGCTCAACTTGATCGTTTGTGGTCACGAGGTAAGGGTCCTCAAAGTGGTGTGAAGTGTATCCCATGAAATCGAACTCCGGCCAGAACACACTTGCAAGGTCCCATGGCGGATTTGGTGATGTTGGAGCTTCATGTGTACTAAGAGCAAGACGAAAATCACAATGGTCATTGATGTACTTGTTCTTTAAACGAACCCTTGGTACACAGCCATCCCCAAAATGTGGAGTGTTCCCTTCAAGATGAGCTCGAATCAACTCCCTTTTAGTGTGGACTGATTTGAGTTGACATTGTTCCGTGAATGGATGCCAACGGGGTTTAACTCTTGGAGGCTTGCAAAGCCTATAATTGATTTTGGAATGGAACGCACTAAGAACAGCTCAACTTCCCTTTGCCTGATCTGTATAAAAGAAGAAACACTAAACAAAGCAAAGGTAAGTTCGTTAGGAAAATAATAGGCCTTCACCGGGTTGTTCAAGATCAGCCCACTTTCTCTCTTTTCCTCCTTTTTACCACCCATCTCATCAGATTTTTCCATCTCCTTTTCTAGTTCAACAGCTGACCCTTTCATCTCGTTGCTTTCAACTCCCTCGGGTTTTACCTCTTCAGGCACAATTCCCTCATCTAGCCTTTTCTCCATTCTATAACGCTCAAGCTCATTTTCATGTATGCTAGATCAATACAAAGCTGGTCATAAGTAAGTGATACAAGTACAAAACGACGACTATTAAATAAGAAGGCATACTTATTAGTATGTCCGTCATATTTAACTTCTCGCCTCGGCATCCATGCTTTGCCCAACAACACAGGTGTCACTTGAATTGGGACTACATCACACAACACCTCGTCCACATATTTGCCGATTTGAATAGGTACAAGTGTGTGCTTAGTAACCCAAACAACACCACGAGTACTCATCAACTGGTACAGTTGAAGATGATCAATGTAGGAGTGGGTAGTGTTCCTAAAATGTACGAGAGAATGTGGGAGAGTAGCCAAGTGAAAACAAAGGAGTTATCCAAGTGCTTTACTTAGTTTCCTAAATGAATTTGGAAATCAAGTAAACAACTTGGATGAAGCAAGCAATACTCGGACAGATTTGAAACAAAGAAACCCTAGTGCAAATGAAACCCTAGCCGCCGCCCCACTTGTTTTCTTGTTGCTCAAGTGATGACTAACGACCAAGACAGATTTGGGAACACAACCTTTCGGCAAATTTTTGGACAGAAATTATCGACAAACTAGACACAAACACAAAAGGGATAACACACCAACAGATTTTGTGTTCGGATAAACAGTAACGTGAACAGTGTCGGTGAAGAGTGACGGTGAACAGTGTCAGTTTTTTCTTCTTTTTTTTTTTTTAACAAGGCAGCGGACAAAACACAAAAACCCTTCGATGCAACTACGAAAAACAAGGATATAACGAAAGATACCTTCACCTAAGCTTTGAAGCCAACTGATACGGTCCTCGATCAACTCGTTTCGTGTGACAGCCCCACCTTCCTCTAAGGCGAACCAAAGAGGTTAGCGGACTGCCTGCCCAGCTCTCGCCAGGACTAACGGTGCAGTATAAAGCAATCTATCACGTTTTGAAACTTATAACGCGCGCAACAATACAAAAGGGCAAAATAACCCAAAATAAAAGAAACGAACTCCAGAGTCGGCCATGAATGGTAACCGACCCGTCCGAAACCCAACCAAGCATTTAAAAACATATACAACATAACATTAGCCATTTACAAGCCACAACGGCAAACCAAAACCATTCACTAACAAGTACACATTCGATTTGCCTATCAAAAGGAAATGAACCCGTTTAACATTAGGGTTTCACTTCAAGAGCAATACAAAAGGCATTTACATGCTCAATCGGCAATTGACTATCCAATCCCTTCTCAAAAGTAATTATAACCCTGTAAGGAAAACAAATAACACGGAATGAGCTAAAGCCCAGTGGTATACCACCCAATAAGCAATCAAAGTCATATAAGAATGAACCTTCATTTAAAGTGCACAATTAAGCAATGAAGCAAAACGGTAAAAGGATACGGTCGGCTCTCAAGAGCCCATTTCCACGCTTGCAATCTTGATCCAACCTCATTGACCCTCCGTCAATGTCAAAAGTATCAAACCGTAGACCTCACTTTACTTCCATTCCTTCCACCCAACATACCCCAACCGGGCCCGCACTCCATTCAGTAATATGTTGGTAATACTCGAGTTTACCGGAACCAAGGGTCTCGTTACCACAAGGTTCCCCAGTACAGTCCCCGTGGCAATTCAATCTTCACGACCAAGCCCTCGCCGGCTCGATCCAATTGACTACCAAACGGGGTTGAGCTCAGTAATGCAGTAAGGCCGTTGGACATCGTCCAAACGACGTCAATTCGGTTTCCATGAAATGGAATTCATCAACCAATATATCAAGTTCAGTAATGCAATAAAACGGTAGCCATTCAGTGACAATAACAAAAGAGGTGAGGGCGGTCAAGTACACCCTCACCTTAATAAATTCCAATATCCAAGCAAGCCATCAAGGCATCACATAACATTTAACAAAGCCACATAGTAGCAATTAAGTGAGTGGTATACTCACCAAGCAAGTAAGTGGTATTTCATGTACCACGATCACCAAGCCGTCGTGCACTACCTTCAAGCCCTAGAACATATAACACATACAATGAGACTCGATAACGAGTCATGTAGCAATGCTAAACACAACCCCAATAGGGTTTCATATGCATAAATGAGCATAATAGCAAACCAGAAATTAGAAAATGGCCTTAGTCTTGGCCCCAAATAGAAAACTGTTTTACACTCATTATGCGGTAATGGCGTCAAATTCTCTACGGTTATCGGATGGGGGTGTAAGACCCACCGTTTCGAAGCTATGAAACAGGGCTACAACAATGTAGAAGACCACTCAATCCAGTTCCTAACACAACTAGGTCAAATATACGAAATACTATACCAGAATTCTCAAAACAGGTTTGCAAAACGCAGAAAACTGTAATCAGTATATCTCAGTCCATACAAGTCAAAATGCCGAAATTCCAAAGGCATAAGTTAGCTAAGACATCCAGCTACATTTCATTAGAAGACACCAACTCCAAAATCCAAACCAATTCCAGTCAAAATGGCCAATGACTATCGCAGTTTTTCGCATTCTGATCAAAGCAGAACAGCTACAGTAAAAACGGCATAACTCACTCTACACTCATCCAAATGACCTGAAATTTTACAGGCACCTCAAACACATCAATACCTACAACTTTCATGTTTTGAGCAAAGTCCAATTCGGCCTCTAACGCAGTGATCTAAAACCGGACCTGAATTGGGGTTCAAGAACCCTAACTTTCCATTTTCCACACCAAATCCAAAATTGATTGCATTTAACCACAATTCACACTCACAAGAGTCATTATCAACCATTACCATTCATCATACAAGGCCACAACATATAATTCATATTAAACCAGAAAAATTCCCAATAAAATAAAAACTTCACCAAAACAAGCCAAACCAAGAGATAAACCACATTTTCAACCACTTAAGCCACTTCTAAGCATCATGTAACCATTATTGAAGGTAGTAGGGTGTTCAAGCAACACTTACCAAGAGATCAAGAGAGAGAGGGATGTAGGACACCTTTGCTCTTCAAACAAAGTTCACCAAACAACTTGCTAGCACTAGAAGGAAGAAATTTATGGAGTAAAAACTAAGTTAAGCAAGTGGTTTAGTTGATTTGAGCTTGGAGTTGGCTAGAATATTGAAGAGTTTTGTCTTTCTTCTTGCTTAGGGAGGGCCGGCCATGGAGGAAGAAAATGAGAGAATTTTTGGTGAATTTTTTTGAAGATATTTACTTATTTGGGTCAAAAGTCAAAAAATGTCAAAAGGTGAATAGTAACTCTTAAAGTAAGACTAATGACATGGTGACAAGTGGCACTACATTAAATGCAATCTTATCATTTCTTTTCTCTCTCACATCAATCACTTCACACACACTACTTATCTCTTAACACCCGATAAATTTTAAACAGTATCCGAAACTTAACCTTATTGGCCGAATTTTTCCGAACTTTTCGCACTAGTGGGTCCCACGTCCACTATTTACTCTTAATTTTCTAAAAATTCTCCAATGCTAGAAAAATCATCTTAAAACTATAATTGCTCAGAAAATCCACTAAGAAAATATTTCTAAGCCAGATAATGCCGAAAACATGCAATTAAGGGGAAATAAACCCTAGGGAAAATATTAGGGTTTTACGGGTTCTCACATTTCGAGACACGTAACACGCTTGTCCAAGGATCTAGTGGGGTTGTCCAACGCTTCGATCGTGGAACCTAAAACCAAAACGGACGACACGAATTGATTGAAGGTGGTAGAACGGCGACTCCAATTGAGGTGAATACTATAGTGGATAGGTCGGTAGAACAATCAAGGACAATACGCAAGATTGCTCAAGAACCCTTGCCAAGCAAGTTAAGGTTCGAATGCTCTCAATAAGTCGAAGAGAAACAAATCAGAATTTTATTATCAAAATTGTGCACCCGTTAATCATACAAAGTGAGCCTTTATATAGGCTAAGGGGCAAATAAAACCCTAAGAAACTAGACAAGGAAGGTCGGCCACTCCTTGGACAAGGTGGGCCGGGCCATGACTCAGATAAACTAATCTAATCCAACTCTAAGCAATTGAACCTAACACTAAGGCCTAGGGCTTAGTCGACCAAACCTTCATAGGCTCTCTTCGTGGGCTTGGATCATCATGTAGACAACTTGATTATCACCTTCCAAGCCTTCAATATCCCGATGGACTCCTTGTTGGTCTTGAACATTTCACACAAGAGCTTGAAGGGACTCCTTTGAAGCGCTTGGCCCGTGCACGTGTGACTGGGCCCAATGGAACTCGAACTGGATCATTACTTGGGCTAAGGTCCGTGCACACATCAGTCCCCTCCACTTGAGAAGGATTTGTCCTCAAATTTGGATAGAAATGGATGATACTACAAGCGTTGGTAGTATGAAGCCCAAATCTAAAGCCACCACATATTGGCCCTCATACTATGATTCGGTGCTCATGTCTCTTGGTTAGTTTGAAAATGCTCACAACCAGCCAAGAAAAACTCATGGCTTTACTCCAATGGCTCCTCTTGTTTGTATAATTCCCCTCCTCTTGAAAGCAATTTGCCCACAAATTGAAGCACGAATGGTGACAAGACGAGTTACATGCCTTTGACTCAATCTTGTTACGATTGCTACAGATGTCATCCGATGCAAAACCCACGTGCTAAGTTGGAAAATAACCCTTGTCGAACCTTGAATCTCACAAACTATCTTCAATGTGTGCTCAACTTGATCGTTTGTGGTCACGAGGTAAGGGTCCTCAAAGTGGTGTGAAGTGTATCCCATGAAATCGAACTCCGGCCAGAACACACTTGCAAGGTCCCATGGCGGATTTGGTGATGTTGGAGCTTCATGTGTACTAAGAGCAAGACGAAAATCACAATGGTCATTGATGTACTTGTTCTTTAAACGAACCCTTGGTACACAGCCATCCCCAAAATGTGGAGTGTTCCCTTCAAGATGAGCTCGAATCAACTCCCTTTTGGTGTGGACTGATTTGAGTTGACATTGTTCCGTGAATGGATGCCAACGGGGTTTAACTCTTGGAGGCTTGCAAAGCCTATAATTGATTTTGGAATGGAACGCACTAAGAACAGCTCAACTTCCCTTTGCCTGATCTGTATAAAAGAAGAAACACTAAACAAAGCAAAGGTAAGTTCGTTAGGAAAATAATAGGCCTTCACCGGGTTGTTCAAGATCAGCCCACTTTCTCTCTTTTCCTCCTTTTTACCACCCATCTCATCAGATTTTTCCATCTCCTTTTCTAGTTCAACAGCTGACCCTTTCATCTCGTTGCTTTCAACTCCCTCGGGTTTTACCTCTTCAGGCACAATTCCGTCATCTAGCCTTTTCTCCATTCTATAACGCTCAAGCTCATTTTCATGTATGCTAGATCAATACAAAGCTGGTCATAAGTAAGTGATACAAGTACAAAACGACGACTATTAAATAAGAAGGCATACTTATTAGTATGTCCGTCATATTTAACTTCTCGCCTCGGCATCAATGCTTTGCCCAACAACACAGGTGTCACTTGAATTGGGACTACATCACACAACACCTCGTCCACATATTTGCCGATTTGAATAGGTACAAGTGTGTGCTTAGTAACCCAAACAACACCACGAGTACTCATCAACTGGTACAGTTGAAGATGATCAATGTAGGAGTGGGTAGTGTTCCTAAAATGTACGAGAGAATGTGGGAGAGTAGCCAAGTGAAAACAAAGGAGTTATCCAAGTGCTTTACTTAGTTTCCTAAATGAATTTGGAAATCAAGTAAACAACTTGGATGAAGCAAGCAATACTCGGACAGATTTGAAACAAAGAAACCCTAGTGCAAATGAAACCCTAGCCGCCGCCCCACTTGTTTTCTTGTTGCTCAAGTGATGACTAACGACCAAGACAGATTTGGGAACACAACCTTTCGGCAAATTTTTGGACAGAAATTATCGACAAACTAGACACAAACACAAAAGGGATAACACACCAACAGATTTTGTGTTCGGATAAACAGTAACGTGAACAGTGTCGGTGAAGAGTGACGGTGAACAGTGTCAGTTTTTTCTTCTTTTTTTTTTTTAACAAGGCAGCGGACAAAACACAAAAACCCTTCGATGCAACTACGAAAAACAAGGATATAACGAAAGATACCTTCACCTAAGCTTTGAAGCCAACTGATACGGTCCTCGATCAACTCGTTTCGAGACACGTAACACGCTTGTCCAAGGATCTAGTGGGGTTGTCCAACGCTTCGATCGTGGAACCTAAAACCAAAACGGACGACACGAATTGATTGAAGGTGGTAGAACGGCGACTCCAATTGAGGTGAATACTATAGTGGATAGGTCGGTAGAACAATCAAGGACAATACGCAAGATTGCTCAAGAACCCTTGCCAAGCAAGTTAAGGTTCGAATGCTCTCAATAAGTCGAAGAGAAACAAATCAGAATTTTATTATCAAAATTGTGCACCCGTTAATCATACAAAGTGAGCCTTTATATAGGCTAAGGGGCAAATAAAACCCTAAGAAACTAGACAAGGAAGGTCGGCCACTCCTTGGACAAGGTGGGCCGGGCCATGACTCAGATAAACTAATCTAATCCAACTCTAAGCAATTGAACCTAACACTAAGGCCTAGGGCTTAGTCGACCAAACCTTCATGGGCTCTCTTCGTGGGCTTGGATCATCATGTAGACAACTTGATTATCACCTTCCAAGCCTTCAATATCCCGATGGACTCCTTGTTGGTCTTGAACATTTCACACAAGTGCTTGAAGGGACTCCTTTGAAGCGCTTGGCCCGTGCACGTGTGACTGGGCCCAATGGAACTCGAACTGGATCATTACTTGGGCTAAGGTCCGTGCACACATCAGTCCCCTCCACTTGAGAAGGATTTGTCCTCAAATTTGGATAGAAATGGATGATACTACAAGCGTTGGTAGTATGAAGCCCAAATCTAAAGCCACCACATATTGGCCCTCATACTATGATTCGGTGCTCATGTCTCTTGGTTAGTTTGAAAATGCTCACAACCAGCCAAGAAAAACTCATGGCTTTACTCCAATGGCTCCTCTTGTTTGTATAATTCCCCTCCTCTTGAAAGCAATTTGCCCACAAATTGAAGCACGAATGGTGACAAGACGAGTTACATGCCTTTGACTCAATCTTGTTACGATTGCTACAGATGTCATCCGATGCAAAACCCACGTGCTAAGTTGGAAAATAACCCTTGTCGAACCTTGAATCTCACAAACTTTCTTCAATGTGTGCTCAACTTGATCGTTTGTGGTCAGGAGGTAAGGGTCCTCAAAGTGGTGTTGTGAGGACTCGCAAAATCCTTACATATTTCTCAAAAATTCCCTTTTATTTGAAAATTATTTGAAAATTATTATTTCATGTTATTCATGGTTCAATCACCCTAGAAAAGTGCCAATGACCATAGGAAATTAGGGTTTTCCTATTCGTTTTCAATTCAAGGTGAAATCAGATTTTTCGTGTAACCGCAGTATAATTATCCGGTACCGAGTAAGGATCAAATTTGGTGCTTAAGAGTGACTTTTAAGTGAGAAATAATATGTGATTAGGAGCAATGATATAAAGTTGGTGAATAGGAAGTAAAAATCCTAGTACGGGGGGTTTAAGGAAAAACAGTGCGAACCGACGTGTACCGGGCACTACCGATTTGACCACCACTTTCTTGCCATACAAGCTTATCACTAATTGAGCAAAATATCTTCCCTCTCATGATTACTTATTGACCAAAATATGTGGCCCAAAATGCAAGGAAAGAAAGAGAAAATTGTGTGGTTGAGGTTGAGCCAAGTGTTGGCCAAACTTGTGGTTAGAATTAAGTCTTATCTTTCTACCTTCTTATAAGACAAACTTAGCTTAATCTCCTTCATTTTATTCTTCATCTTGGCTGAGCAAGAGAGGGAGAAAGGGAGAGCAAGAGAAAACAAATTCCTTCTTGATTTACACCAACCAAGTGCTAAAATCGAATTCTAAACCGATTGATTGTAAGTTTGGAAGCTTGGGAAGCTAAGGGAACCAAAAACTTCAAGAAATAGTGGAGGATCACTCTTGGAAGCCTTCTTTTTGAGGTATAAAATCTGATCTATGGCTTTGATCCTTTTATTCTTGTTTAAGATGTTAAATAGTCCATGTTTTGGGTTTGATTACAAGTGATGCAAGTTGTTGTGGTGATTTTTGGATGAAATATGTAAGTTAGAGTTTGATTAATTTCTGTCTAAACTTGTTGTATAGTTAGTATATGGTGTATATAAGGTTATATAGGGGGTTTTGGTAGCAAGTGTAGCAAGAAATTAAGAAAACTATCATTGAAACCAAAAGATTTCAGATTTCTGGAAATTTTCATCCTATTCTGTCCGAATTTGAATCCCTATGTTAGAGGCCGAATTGGCCTTAGGTCAAAGAAGAAAAGTTGTAGAGAATGGTATTTTATAGGTGCCTACAAAATTTTAGCTCAATCGGAGCAACGTAAGATGTAAAAGGTCCAAAATACCCTTACTGTTTTAAGTATTTCCCAAGCAGTCCGTGTGATCAGTTAAGTCCAGTTTATCACGTTTTTCGACTAGGATCCATTCTGATTTAGCTTTTTTCCAAAACATGAAAGTTGTAGTATTCTGAATTAGCTTTCAAATGCCTCTAAGAACACCTGATTCGGACTTGTGTACTCTGAGATATGTCCATTACAGTGTTCTACGTTTAAACAGCCGATGAATTGGTTTCTGGTTTAGTAATTTGCGAATTTGACTAAGTTACATTAGGAACTGGACTAAGAGACCTTCATGAATGTTGTAGCCCTGTGTCTTAGCTTCGAAACGGCATAATGTTCATCCCAATCCGATAAGTGTAACTCCGGTTGTGACCATTATGCATGAACCCGTCAAAACTGTCTTTTGTCAAATTGCATTTCCGCACTTGTTATTACTTTGATTTTTGTTCTTATATTGTCTTGAGCCTATGAAATGGCTATTATGATGAGTTTGTGCTGTACATGACTTTGGGTTTGGCTGAAAAAAAAATCATGAAGCCATAAATGGTTGGAAAATTAGGTAAACACAAAGGGCATGCTGCCCAAATTTTCGCCCGAAAGCTAAGTTCTATTTGAACTTGTATAATACTATGACCGTTTTTCCATCTTAAAAACACGATCCTTCTTCAATTGGAAACTCCAAATGTTTACTTACTCTTACCAAATAAAGAGGAGTAGTTTAGGATTTTCTTGAGTATTTTGTCCTCTCTTTTTCATGAATTTCATTAAGACAATTAGTCTACAATATCTACTTGCATATGAGATAAGTTTCAACCATATAAACGATTCCAAAAACGGTATTTCTTAGTCTATCTAGTTGGATTTTGACTTGTCTTTAGTTCAAGTGTTTCCATTAGAAAATTTTATAACCCTTTTGAGTTTGGTTTTATGTGTGGTCTATGAAACCCTAGTTATTTTTGTCCACGGGTCCAAATGTCCTCGTTCCACTTTAAAGTCTTTTATTACGTTCTACTCATCATTCGTCGAGCCTCTTTGATTGCACCTAATTGGTTGTGATAAATGAGCTGTAATATTCTTTTCGTTTAATCTTAGGTTTTCTCGGTGATTAAAGATAATATCCGGAGAGATATTTTGCCATTGTTTTTCATACGTAGGTGAGTGTTCTATATACGTTTTGTTTCTATGACTATGTGGATTGTTGGGTCTATGTGATTATTTGTGACTATTTGATTAAATGTTACTTGTTTTCTATGATTTCTCAAATGAACTTTTTCTAGGAGCCATCCCCAAAATGTGGAGTGTTCCCTTCAAGATGAGCTCGAATCAACTCCTTTTTGGTGTGGACTGATTTGAGTTGACATTGTTCCGTGAATGGATGCCAACGGGGTTTAACTCTTGGAGGCTTGCAAAGCCTATAATTGATTTTGGAATGGAACGCACTAAGAACAGCTCAACTTCCCTTTGCCTGATCTGTATAAAAGAAGAAACACTAAACAAAGCAAAGGTAAGTTCGTTAGGAAAATAATAGGCCTTCACCGGGTTGTTCAAGATCAGCCCACTTTCTCTCTTTTCCTCCTTTTTACCACCCATCTCATCAGATTTTTCCATCTCCTTTTCTAGTTCAACAGCTGACCCTTTCATCTCGTTGCTTTCAACTCCCTCGGGTTTTACCTCTTCAGGCACAATTCCGTCATCTAGCCTTTTCTCCATTCTATAACGCTCAAGCTCATTTTCATGTATGCTAGATCAATACAAAGCTGGTCATAAGTAAGTGATACAAGTACAAAACGACGACTATTAAATAAGAAGGCATACTTATTAGTATGTCCGTCATATTTAACTTCTCGCCTCGGCATCCATGCTTTGCCCAACAACACAGGTGTCACTTGAATTGGGACTACATCACACAACACCTCGTCCACATATTTGCCGATTTGAATAGGTACAAGTGTGTGCTTAGTAACCCAAACAACACCACGAGTACTCATCAACTGGTACAGTTGAAGATGATCAATGTAGGAGTGGGTAGTGTTCCTAAAATGTAGGAGAGAATGTGGGAGAGTAGCCAAGTGAAAACAAAGGAGTTATCCAAGTGCTTTACTTAGTTTCCTAAATGAATTTGGAAATCAAGTAAACAACTTGGATGAAGCAAGCAATACTCGGACAGATTTGAAACAAAGAAACCCTAGTGCAAATGAAACCCTAGCCGCCGCCCCACTTGTTTTCTTGTTGCTCAAGTGATGACTAACGACCAAGACAGATTTGGGAACACAACCTTTCGGCAAATTTTTGGACAGAAATTATCGACAAACTAGACACAAACACAAAAGGGATAACACACCAACAGATTTTGTGTTCGGATAAACAGTAACGTGAACAGTGTCGGTGAAGAGTGACGGTGAACAGTGTCATTTTTTTCTTCTTTTTTTTTTTTAACAAGGCAGCGGACAAAACACAAAAACCCTTCGATGCAACTACGAAAAACAAGGATATAACGAAAGATACCTTCACCTAAGCTCTGAAGCCAACTGATACGGTCCTCGATCAACTCGTTTCGAGACACGTAACACGCTTGTCCAAGGATCTAGTGAGGTTGTCCAACGCTTCGATTGTGGAACCTAAAACCAAAACGGACGACACGAATTGATTGAAGGTGGTAGAACGGCGACTCCAATTGAGGTGAATACTATAGTGGATAGGTCGGTAGAACAATCAAGGACAATACGCAAGATTGCTCAAGAACCCTTGCCAAGCAAGTTAAGGTTCGAATGCTCTCAATAAGTCGAAGAGAAACAAATCAGAATTTTATTATCAAAATTGTGCACCCGTTAATCATACAAAGTGAGCCTTTATATAGGCTAAGGGGCAAATAAAACCCTAAGAAACTAGACAAGGAAGGTCGGCCACTCCTTGGACAAGGTGGGCCGGGCCATGACTCAAATAAACTAATCTAATCCAACTCTAAGCAATTGAACCTAACACTAAGGCCTAGGGCTTAGTCGACCAAACCTTCATGGGCTCTCTTCGTGGGCTTGGATCATCATGTAGACAACTTGATTATCACCTTCCAAGCCTTCAATATCCCGATGGACTCCTTGTTGGTCTTGAACATTTCACACAAGAGCTTGAAGGGACTCCTTTGAAGCGCTTGGCCCGTGCACGTGTGACTGGGCCCAATGGAACTCGAACTGGATCATTACTTGGGCTAAGGTCCGTGCACACATCAGTCCCCTCCATGATTCGGTGCTCATGTCTCTTGGTTAGTTTGAAAATGCTCACAACCAGCCAAGAAAAACTCATGGCTTTACTCCAATGGCTCCTCTTGTTTGTATAATTCCCCTCCTCTTGAAAGCAATTTGCCCACAAATTGAAGCACGAATGGTGACAAGACGAGTTACATGCCTTTGACTCAATCTTGTTACGATTGCTACAGATGTCATCCGATGCAAAACCCACGTGCTAAGTTGGAAAATAACCCTTGTCGAACCTTGAATCTCACAAACTATCTTCAATGTGTGCTCAACTTGATCGTTTGTGGTCACGAGGTAAGGGTCCTCAAAGTGGTGTGAAGTGTATCCCATGAAATCGAACTCCGGCCAGAACACACTTGCAAGGTCCCATGGCGGATTTGGTGATGTTGGAGCTTCATGTGTACTAAGAGCAAGACGAAAATCACAATGGTCATTGATGTACTTGTTCTTTAAACGAACCCTTGGTACACAGCCATCCCCAAAATGTGGAGTGTTCCCTTCAAGATGAGCTCGAATCAACTCCCTTTTGGTGTGGACTGATTTGAGTTGACATTGTTCCGTGAATGGATGCCAACGGGGTTTAACTCTTGGAGGCTTGCAAAGCCTATAATTGATTTTGGAATGGAACGCACTAAGAACAGCTCAACTTCCCTTTGCCTGATCTGTATAAAAGAAGAAACACTAAACAAAGCAAAGGTAAGTTCGTTAGGAAAATAATAGGCCTTCACCGGGTTGTTCAAGATCAGCCCACTTTCTCTCTTTTCCTCCTTTTTACCACCCATCTCATCAGATTTTTCCATCTCCTTTTCTAGTTCAACAGCTGACCCTTTCATCTCGTTGCTTTCAACTCCCTCGGGTTTTACCTCTTCAGGCACAATTCCCTCATCTAGCCTTTTCTCCATTCTATAACGCTCAAGCTCATTTTCATGTATGCTAGATCAATACAAAGCTGGTCATAAGTAAGTGATACAAGTACAAAACGACGACTATTAAATAAGAAGGCATACTTATTAGTATGTCCGTCATATTTAACTTCTCGCCTCGGCATCCATGCTTTGCCCAACAACACAGGTGTCACTTGAATTGGGACTACATCACACAACACCTCGTCCACATATTTGCCGATTTGAATAGGTACAAGTGTGTGCTTAGTAACCCAAACAACACCACGAGTACTCATCAACTGGTACAGTTGAAGATGATCAATGTAGGAGTGGGTAGTGTTCCTAAAATGTAGGAGAGAATGTGGGAGAGTAGCCAAGTGAAAACAAAGGAGTTATCCAAGTGCTTTACTTAGTTTCCTAAATGAATTTGGAAATCAAGTAAACAACTTGGATGAAGCAAGCAATACTCGGACAGATTTGAAACAAAGAAACCCTAGTGCAAATGAAACCCTAGCCGCCGCCCCACTTGTTTTCTTGTTGCTCAAGTGATGACTAACGACCAAGACAGATTTGGGAACACAACCTTTCGGCAAATTTTTGGACAGAAATTATCGACAAACTAGACACAAACACAAAAGGGATAACACACCAACAGATTTTGTGTTCGGATAAACAGTAACGTGAACAGTGTCGGTGAAGAGTGACGGTGAACAGTGTCATTTTTTTCTTCTTTTTTTTTTTAACAAGGCAGCGGACAAAACACAAAAACCCTTCGATGCAACTACGAAAAACAAGGATATAACGAAAGATACCTTCACCTAAGCTCTGAAGCCAACTGATACGGTCCTCGATCAACTCGTTTCGAGACACGTAACACGCTTGTCCAAGGATCTAGTGAGGTTGTCCAACGCTTCGATTGTGGAACCTAAAACCAAAACGGACGACACGAATTGATTGAAGGTGGTAGAACGGCGACTCCAATTGAGGTGAATACTATAGTGGATAGGTCGGTAGAACAATCAAGGACAATACGCAAGATTGCTCAAGAACCCTTGCCAAGCAAGTTAAGGTTCGAATGCTCTCAATAAGTCGAAGAGAAACAAATCAGAATTTTATTATCAAAATTGTGCACCCGTTAATCATACAAAGTGAGCCTTTATATAGGCTAAGGGGCTAATAAAACCCTAAGAAACTAGACAAGGAAGGTCGGCCACTCCTTGGACAAGGTGGGCCGGGCCATGACTCAAATAAACTAATCTAATCCAACTCTAAGCAATTGAACCTAACACTAAGGCCTAGGGCTTAGTCGACCAAACCTTCATGGGCTCTCTTCGTGGGCTTGGATCATCATGTAGACAACTTGATTATCACCTTCCAAGCCTTCAATATCCCGATGGACTCCTTGTTGGTCTTGAACATTTCACACAAGAGCTTGAAGGGACTCCTTTGAAGCGCTTGGCCCGTGCACGTGTGACTGGGCCCAATGGAACTCGAACTGGATCATTACTTGGGCTAAGGTCCGTGCACACATCAGTCCCCTCCACTTGAGAAGGATTTGTCCTCAAATTTGGATAGAAATGGATGATACTACAAGCGTTGGTAGTATGAAGCCCAAATCTAAAGCCACCACATATTGGCCCTCATACTATGATTCGGTGCTCATGTCTCTTGGTTAGTTTGAAAATGCTCACAACCAGCCAAGAAAAACTCATGGCTTTACTCCAATGGCTCCTCTTGTTTGTATAATTCCCCTCCTCTTGAAAGCAATTTGCCCACAAATTGAAGCACGAATGGTGACAAGACGAGTTACATGGCTTTGACTCAATCTTGTTACGATTGCTACAGATGTCATCCGATGCAAAACCCACGTGCTAAGTTGGAAAATAACCCTTGTCGAACCTTGAATCTCACAAACTATCTTCAATGTGTGCTCAACTTGATCGTTTGTGGTCACGAGGTAAGGGTCCTCAAAGTGGTGTGAAGTGTATCCCATGAAATCGAACTCCGGCCAGAACACACTTGCAAGGTCCCATGGCGGATTTGGTGATGTTGGAGCTTCATGTGTACTAAGAGCAAGACGAAAATCACAATGGTCATTGATGTACTTGTTCTTTAAACGAACCCTTGGTACACAGCCATCCCCAAAATGTGGAGTGTTCCCTTCAAGATGAGCTCGAATCAACTCCCTTTTGGTGTGGACTGATTTGAGTTGACATTGTTCCGTGAATGGATGCCAACGGGGTTTAACTCTTGGAGGCTTGCAAAGCCTATAATTGATTTTGGAATGGAACGCACTAAGAACAGCTCAACTTCCCTTTGCCTGATCTGTATAAAAGAAGAAACACTAAACAAAGCAAAGGTAAGTTCGTTAGGAAAATAATAGGCCTTCACCGGGTTGTTCAAGATCAGCCCACTTTCTCTCTTTTCCTCCTTTTTACCACCCATCTCATCAGATTTTTCCATCTCCTTTTCTAGTTCAACAGCTGACCCTTTCATCTCGTTGCTTTCAACTCCCTCGGGTTTTACCTCTTCAGGCACAATTCCCTCATCTAGCCTTTTCTCCATTCTATAACGCTCAAGCTCATTTTCATGTATGCTAGATCAATACAAAGCTGGTCATAAGTAAGTGATACAAGTACAAAACGACGACTATTAAATAAGAAGGCATACTTATTAGTATGTCCGTCATATTTAACTTCTCGCCTCGGCATCCATGCTTTGCCCAACAACACAGGTGTCACTTGAATTGGGACTACATCACACAACACCTCGTCCACATATTTGCCGATTTGAATAGGTACAAGTGTGTGCTTAGTAACCCAAACAACACCACGAGTACTCATCAACTGGTACAGTTGAAGATGATCAATGTAGGAGTGGGTAGTGTTCCTAAAATGTAGGAGAGAATGTGGGAGAGTAGCCAAGTGAAAACAAAGGAGTTATCCAAGTGCTTTACTTAGTTTCCTAAATGAATTTGGAAATCAAGTAAACAACTTGGATGAAGCAAGCAATACTCGGACAGATTTGAAACAAAGAAACCCTAGTGCAAATGAAACCCTAGCCGCCGCCCCACTTGTTTTCTTGTTGCTCAAGTGATGACTAACGACCAAGACAGATTTGGGAACACAACCTTTCGGCAAATTTTTGGACAGAAATTATCGACAAACTAGACACAAACACAAAAGGGATAACACACCAACAGATTTTGTGTTCGGATAAACAGTAACGTGAACAGTGTCGGTGAAGAGTGACGGTGAACAGTGTCATTTTTTTCTTCTTTTTTTTTTTAACAAGGCAGCGGACAAAACACAAAAACCCTTCGATGCAACTACGAAAAACAAGGATATAACGAAAGATACCTTCACCTAAGCTCTGAAGCCAACTGATACGGTCCTCGATCAACTCGTTTCGAGACACGTAACACGCTTGTCCAAGGATCTAGTGAGGTTGTCCAACGCTTCGATTGTGGAACCTAAAACCAAAACGGACGACACGAATTGATTGAAGGTGGTAGAACGGCGACTCCAATTGAGGTGAATACTATAGTGGATAGGTCGGTAGAACAATCAAGGACAATACGCAAGATTGCTCAAGAACCCTTGCCAAGCAAGTTAAGGTTCGAATGCTCTCAATAAGTCGAAGAGAAACAAATCAGAATTTTATTATCAAAATTGTGCACCCGTTAATCATACAAAGTGAGCCTTTATATAGGCTAAGGGGCTAATAAAACCCTAAGAAACCAGACAAGGAAGGTCGGCCACTCCTTGGACAAGGTGGGCCGGGCCATGACTCAAATAAACTAATCTAATCCAACTCTAAGCAATTGAACCTAACACTAAGGCCTAGGGCTTAGTCGACCAAACCTTCATGGGCTCTCTTCGTGGGCTTGGATCATCATGTAGACAACTTGATTATCACCTTCCAAGCCTTCAATATCCCGATGGACTCCTTGTTGGTCTTGAACATTTCACACAAGAGCTTGAAGGGACTCCTTTGAAGCGCTTGGCCCGTGCACGTGTGACTGGGCCCAATGGAACTCGAACTGGATCATTACTTGGGCTAAGGTCCGTGCACACATCAGTCCCCTCCACTTGAGAAGGATTTGTCCTCAAATTTGGATAGAAATGGATGATACTACAAGCGTTGGTAGTATGAAGCCCAAATCTAAAGCCACCACATATTGGCCCTCATACTATGATTCGGTGCTCATGTCTCTTGGTTAGTTTGAAAATGCTCACAACCAGCCAAGAAAAACTCATGGCTTTACTCCAATGGCTCCTCTTGTTTGTATAATTCCCCTCCTCTTGAAAGCAATTTGCCCACAAATTGAAGCACGAATGGTGACAAGACGAGTTACATGCCTTTGACTCAATCTTGTTACGATTGCTACAGATGTCATCCGATGCAAAACCCACGTGCTAAGTTGGAAAATAACCCTTGTCGAACCTTGAATCTCACAAACTATCTTCAATGTGTGCTCAACTTGATCGTTTGTGGTCACGAGGTAAGGGTCCTCAAAGTGGTGTGAAGTGTATCCCATGAAATCGAACTCCGGCCAGAACACACTTGCAAGGTCCCATGGCGGATTTGGTGATGTTGGAGCTTCATGTGTACTAAGAGCAAGACGAAAATCACAATGGTCATTGATGTACTTGTTCTTTAAACGAACCCTTGGTACACAGCCATCCCCAAAATGTGGAGTGTTCCCTTCAAGATGAGCTCGAATCAACTCCCTTTTGGTGTGGACTGATTTGAGTTGACATTGTTCCGTGAATGGATGCCAACGGGGTTTAACTCTTGGAGGCTTGCAAAGCCTATAATTGATTTTGGAATGGAACGCACTAAGAACAGCTCAACTTCCCTTTGCCTGATCTGTATAAAAGAAGAAACACTAAACAAAGCAAAGGTAAGTTCGTTAGGAAAATAATAGGCCTTCACCGGGTTGTTCAAGATCAGCCCACTTTCTCTCTTTTCCTCCTTTTTACCACCCATCTCATCAGATTTTTCCATCTCCTTTTCTAGTTCAACAGCTGACCCTTTCATCTCGTTGCTTTCAACTCCCTCGGGTTTTACCTCTTCAGGCACAATTCCCTCATCTAGCCTTTTCTCCATTCTATAACGCTCAAGCTCATTTTCATGTATGCTAGATCAATACAAAGCTGGTCATAAGTAAGTGATACAAGTACAAAACGACGACTATTAAATAAGAAGGCATACTTATTAGTATGTCCGTCATATTTAACTTCTCGCCTCGGCATCCATGCTTTGCCCAACAACACAGGTGTCACTTGAATTGGGACTACATCACACAACACCTCGTCCACATATTTGCCGATTGGAATAGGTACAAGTGTGTGCTTAGTAACCCAAACAACACCACGAGTACTCATCAACTGGTACAGTTGAAGATGATCAATGTAGGAGTGGGTAGTGTTCCTAAAATGTAGGAGAGAATGTGGGAGAGTAGCCAAGTGAAAACAAAGGAGTTATCCAAGTGCTTTACTTAGTTTCCTAAATGAATTTGGAAATCAAGTAAACAACTTGGATGAAGCAAGCAATACTCGGACAGATTTGAAACAAAGAAACCCTAGTGCAAATGAAACCCTAGCCGCCGCCCCACTTGTTTTCTTGTTGCTCAAGTGATGACTAACGACCAAGACAGATTTGGGAACACAACCTTTCGGCAAATTTTTGGACAGAAATTATCGACAAACTAGACACAAACACAAAAGGGATAACACACCAACAGATTTTGTGTTCGGATAAACAGTAACGTGAACAGTGTCGGTGAAGAGTGACGGTGAACAGTGTCATTTTTTTCTTCTTTTTTTTTTTAACAAGGCAGCGGACAAAACACAAAAACCCTTCGATGCAACTACGAAAAACAAGGATATAACGAAAGATACCTTCACCTAAGCTCTGAAGCCAACTGATACGGTCCTCGATCAACTCGTTTCGAGACACGTAACACGCTTGTCCAAGGATCTAGTGAGGTTGTCCAACGCTTCGATTGTGAAACCTGAAACCAAAACGGACGACACGAATTGATTGAAGGTGGTAGAACGGCGACTCCAATTGAGGTGAATACTATAGTGGATAGGTCGGTAGAACAATCAAGGACAATACGCAAGATTGCTCAAGAACCCTTGCCAAGCAAGTTAAGGTTCGAATGCTCTCAATAAGTCGAAGAGAAACAAATCAGAATTTTATTATCAAAATTGTGCACCCGTTAATCATACAAAGTGAGCCTTTATATAGGCTAAGGGGCTAATAAAACCCTAAGAAACTAGACAAGGAAGGTCGGCCACTCCTTGGACAAGGTGGGCCGGGCCATGACTCAAATAAACTAATCTAATCCAACTCTAAGCAATTGAACCTAACACTAAGGCCTAGGGCTTAGTCGACCAAACCTTCATGGGCTCTCTTCGTGGGCTTGGATCATCATGTAGACAACTTGATTATCACCTTCCAAGCCTTCAATATCCCGATGGACTCCTTGTTGGTCTTGAACATTTCACACAAGAGCTTGAAGGGACTCCTTTGAAGCGCTTGGCCCGTGCACGTGTGACTGGGCCCAATGGAACTCGAACTGGATCATTACTTGGGCTAAGGTCCGTGCACACATCAGTCCCCTCCACTTGAGAAGGATTTGTCCTCAAATTTGGATAGAAATGGATGATACTACAAGCGTTGGTAGTATGAAGCCCAAATCTAAAGCCACCACATATTGGCCCTCATACTATGATTCGGTGCTCATGTCTCTTGGTTAGTTTGAAAATGCTCACAACCAGCCAAGAAAAACTCATGGCTTTACTCCAATGGCTCCTCTTGTTTGTATAATTCCCCTCCTCTTGAAAGCAATTTGCCCACAAATTGAAGCACGAATGGTGACAAGACGAGTTACATGGCTTTGACTCAATCTTGTTACGATTGCTACAGATGTCATTCGATGCAAAACCCACGTGCTAAGTTGGAAAATAACCCTTGTCGAACCTTGAATCTCACAAACTATCTTCAATGTGTGCTCAACTTGATCGTTTGTGGTCACGAGGTAAGGGTCCTCAAAGTGGTGTGAAGTACATCCCATGAAATCGAACTCCGGCCAGAACACACTTGCAAGGTCCCATGGCGGATTTGGTGATGTTGGAGCTTCATGTGTACTAAGAGCAAGACGAAAATCACAATGGTCATTGATGTACTTGTTCTTTAAACGAACCCTTGGTACACAGCCATCCCCAAAATGTGGAGTGTTCCCTTCAAGATGAGCTCGAATCAACTCCCTTTTGGTGTGGACTGATTTGAGTTGACATTGTTCCGTGAATGGATGCCAACGGGGTTTAACTCTTGGAGGCTTGCAAAGCCTATAATTGATTTTGGAATGGAACGCACTAAGAACAGCTCAACTTCCCTTTGCCTGATCTGTATAAAAGAAGAAACACTAAACAAAGCAAAGGTAAGTTCGTTAGGAAAATAATAGGCCTTCACCGGGTTGTTCAAGATCAGCCCACTTTCTCTCTTTTCCTCCTTTTTACCACCCATCTCATCAGATTTTTCCATCTCCTTTTCTAGTTCAACAGCTGACCCTTTCATCTCGTTGCTTTCAACTCCCTCGGGTTTTACCTCTTCAGGCACAATTCCCTCATCTAGCCTTTTCTCCATTCTATAACGCTCAAGCTCATTTTCATGTATGCTAGATCAATACAAAGCTGGTCATAAGTAAGTGATACAAGTACAAAACGACGACTATTAAATAAGAAGGCATACTTATTAGTATGTCCGTCATATTTAACTTCTCGCCTCGGCATCCATGCTTTGCCCAACAACACAGGTGTCACTTGAATTGGGACTACATCACACAACACCTCGTCCACATATTTGCCGATTTGAATAGGTACAAGTGTGTGCTTAGTAACCCAAACAACACCACGAGTACTCATCAACTGGTACAGTTGAAGATGATCAATGTAGGAGTGGGTAGTGTTCCTAAAATGTAGGAGAGAATGTGGGAGAGTAGCCAAGTGAAAACAAAGGAGTTATCCAAGTGCTTTACTTAGTTTCCTAAATGAATTTGGAAATCAAGTAAACAACTTGGATGAAGCAAGCAATACTCGGACAGATTTGAAACAAAGAAACCCTAGTGCAAATGAAACCCTAGCCGCCGCCCCACTTGTTTTCTTGTTGCTCAAGTGATGACTAACGACCAAGACAGATTTGGGAACACAACCTTTCGGCAAATTTTTGGACAGAAATTATCGACAAACTAGACACAAACACAAAAGGGATAACACACCAACAGATTTTGTGTTCGGATAAACAGTAACGTGAACAGTGTCGGTGAAGAGTGACGGTGAACAGTGTCATTTTTTTCTTCTTTTTTTTTTTAACAAGGCAGCGGACAAAACACAAAAACCCTTCGATGCAACTACGAAAAACAAGGATATAACGAAAGATACCTTCACCTAAGCTCTGAAGCCAACTGATACGGTCCTCGATCAACTCGTTTCGAGACACGTAACACGCTTGTCCAAGGATCTAGTGAGGTTGTCCAACGCTTCGATTGTGGAACCTAAAACCAAAACGGACGACACGAATTGATTGAAGGTGGTAGAACGGCGACTCCAATTGAGGTGAATACTATAGTGGATAGGTCGGTAGAACAATCAAGGACAATACGCAAGATTGCTCAAGAACCCTTGCCAAGCAAGTTAAGGTTCGAATGCTCTCAATAAGTCGAAGAGAAACAAATCAGAATTTTATTATCAAAATTGTGCACCCGTTAATCATACAAAGTGAGCCTTTATATAGGCTAAGGGGCTAATAAAACCCTAAGAAACCAGACAAGGAAGGTCGGCCACTCCTTGGACAAGGTGGGCCGGGCCATGACTCAAATAAACTAATCTAATCCAACTCTAAGCAATTGAACCTAACACTAAGGCCTAGGGCTTAGTCGACCAAACCTTCATGGGCTCTCTTCGTGGGCTTGGATCATCATGTAGACAACTTGATTATCACCTTCCAAGCCTTCAATATCCCGATGGACTCCTTGTTGGTCTTGAACATTTCACACAAGAGCTTGAAGGGACTCCTTTGAAGCGCTTGGCCCGTGCACGTGTGACTGGGCCCAATGGAACTCGAACTGGATCATTACTTGGGCTAAGGTCCGTGCACACATCAGTCCCCTCCACTTGAGAAGGATTTGTCCTCAAATTTGGATAGAAATGGATGATACTACAAGCGTTGGTAGTATGAAGCCCAAATCTAAAGCCACCACATATTGGCCCTCATACTATGATTCGGTGCTCATGTCTCTTGGTTAGTTTGAAAATGCTCACAACCAGCCAAGAAAAACTCATGGCTTTACTCCAATGGCTCCTCTTGTTTGTATAATTCCCCTCCTCTTGAAAGCAATTTGCCCACAAATTGAAGCACGAATGGTGACAAGACGAGTTACATGGCTTTGACTCAATCTTGTTACGATTGCTACAGATGTCATCCGATGCAAAACCCACGTGCTAAGTTGGAAAATAACCCTTGTCGAACCTTGAATCTCACAAACTATCTTCAATGTGTGCTCAACTTGATCGTTTGTGGTCACGAGGTAAGGGTCCTCAAAGTGGTGTGAAGTGTATCCCATGAAATCGAACTCCGGCCAGAACACACTTGCAAGGTCCCATGGCGGATTTGGTGATGTTGGAGCTTCATGTGTACTAAGAGCAAGACGAAAATCACAATGGTCATTGATGTACTTGTTCTTTAAACGAACCCTTGGTACACAGCCATCCCCAAAATGTGGAGTGTTCCCTTCAAGATGAGCTCGAATCAACTCCCTTTTGGTGTGGACTGATTTGAGTTGACATTGTTCCGTGAATGGATGCCAACGGGGTTTAACTCTTGGAGGCTTGCAAAGCCTATAATTGATTTTGGAATGGAACGCACTAAGAACAGCTCAACTTCCCTTTGCCTGATCTGTATAAAAGAAGAAACACTAAACAAAGCAAAGGTAAGTTCGTTAGGAAAATAATAGGCCTTCACCGGGTTGTTCAAGATCAGCCCACTTTCTCTCTTTTCCTCCTTTTTACCACCCATCTCATCAGATTTTTCCATCTCCTTTTCTAGTTCAACAGCTGACCCTTTCATCTCGTTGCTTTCAACTCCCTCGGGTTTTACCTCTTCAGGCACAATTCCCTCATCTAGCCTTTTCTCCATTCTATAACGCTCAAGCTCATTTTCATGTATGCTAGATCAATACAAAGCTGGTCATAAGTAAGTGATACAAGTACAAAACGACGACTATTAAATAAGAAGGCATACTTATTAGTATGTCCGTCATATTTAACTTCTCGCCTCGGCATCCATGCTTTGCCCAACAACACAGGTGTCACTTGAATTGGGACTACATCACACAACACCTCGTCCACATATTTGCCGATTGGAATAGGTACAAGTGTGTGCTTAGTAACCCAAACAACACCACGAGTACTCATCAACTGGTACAGTTGAAGATGATCAATGTAGGAGTGGGTAGTGTTCCTAAAATGTAGGAGAGAATGTGGGAGAGTAGCCAAGTGAAAACAAAGGAGTTATCCAAGTGCTTTACTTAGTTTCCTAAATGAATTTGGAAATCAAGTAAACAACTTGGATGAAGCAAGCAATACTCGGACAGATTTGAAACAAAGAAACCCTAGTGCAAATGAAACCCTAGCCGCCGCCCCACTTGTTTTCTTGTTGCTCAAGTGATGACTAACGACCAAGACAGATTTGGGAACACAACCTTTCGGCAAATTTTTGGACAGAAATTATCGACAAACTAGACACAAACACAAAAGGGATAACACACCAACAGATTTTGTGTTCGGATAAACAGTAACGTGAACAGTGTCGGTGAAGAGTGACGGTGAACAGTGTCATTTTTTTCTTCTTTTTTTTTTTAACAAGGCAGCGGACAAAACACAAAAACCCTTCGATGCAACTACGAAAAACAAGGATATAACGAAAGATACCTTCACCTAAGCTCTGAAGCCAACTGATACGGTCCTCGATCAACTCGTTTCGAGACACGTAACACGCTTGTCCAAGGATCTAGTGAGGTTGTCCAACGCTTCGATTGTGAAACCTGAAACCAAAACGGACGACACGAATTGATTGAAGGTGGTAGAACGGCGACTCCAATTGAGGTGAATACTATAGTGGATAGGTCGGTAGAACAATCAAGGACAATACGCAAGATTGCTCAAGAACCCTTGCCAAGCAAGTTAAGGTTCGAATGCTCTCAATAAGTCGAAGAGAAACAAATCAGAATTTTATTATCAAAATTGTGCACCCGTTAATCATACAAAGTGAGCCTTTATATAGGCTAAGGGGCTAATAAAACCCTAAGAAACTAGACAAGGAAGGTCGGCCACTCCTTGGACAAGGTGGGCCGGGCCATGACTCAAATAAACTAATCTAATCCAACTCTAAGCAATTGAACCTAACACTAAGGCCTAGGGCTTAGTCGACCAAACCTTCATGGGCTCTCTTCGTGGGCTTGGATCATCATGTAGACAACTTGATTATCACCTTCCAAGCCTTCAATATCCCGATGGACTCCTTGTTGGTCTTGAACATTTCACACAAGAGCTTGAAGGGACTCCTTTGAAGCGCTTGGCCCGTGCACGTGTGACTGGGCCCAATGGAACTCGAACTGGATCATTACTTGGGCTAAGGTCCGTGCACACATCAGTCCCCTCCACTTGAGAAGGATTTGTCCTCAAATTTGGATAGAAATGGATGATACTACAAGCGTTGGTAGTATGAAGCCCAAATCTAAAGCCACCACATATTGGCCCTCATACTATGATTCGGTGCTCATGTCTCTTGGTTAGTTTGAAAATGCTCACAACCAGCCAAGAAAAACTCATGGCTTTACTCCAATGGCTCCTCTTGTTTGTATAATTCCCCTCCTCTTGAAAGCAATTTGCCCACAAATTGAAGCACGAATGGTGACAAGACGAGTTACATGGCTTTGACTCAATCTTGTTACGATTGCTACAGATGTCATCCGATGCAAAACCCACGTGCTAAGTTGGAAAATAACCCTTGTCGAACCTTGAATCTCACAAACTATCTTCAATGTGTGCTCAACTTGATCGTTTGTGGTCACGAGGTAAGGGTCCTCAAAGTGGTGTGAAGTGTATCCCATGAAATCGAACTCCGGCCAGAACACACTTGCAAGGTCCCATGGCGGATTTGGTGATGTTGGAGCTTCATGTGTACTAAGAGCAAGACGAAAATCACAATGGTCATTGATGTACTTGTTCTTTAAACGAACCCTTGGTACACAGCCATCCCCAAAATGTGGAGTGTTCCCTTCAAGATGAGCTCGAATCAACTCCCTTTTGGTGTGGACTGATTTGAGTTGACATTGTTCCGTGAATGGATGCCAACGGGGTTTAACTCTTGGAGGCTTGCAAAGCCTATAATTGATTTTGGAATGGAACGCACTAAGAACAGCTCAACTTCCCTTTGCCTGATCTGTATAAAAGAAGAAACACTAAACAAAGCAAAGGTAAGTTCGTTAGGAAAATAATAGGCCTTCACCGGGTTGTTCAAGATCAGCCCACTTTCTCTCTTTTCCTCCTTTTTACCACCCATCTCATCAGATTTTTCCATCTCCTTTTCTAGTTCAACAGCTGACCCTTTCATCTCGTTGCTTTCAACTCCCTCGGGTTTTACCTCTTCAGGCACAATTCCCTCATCTAGCCTTTTCTCCATTCTATAACGCTCAAGCTCATTTTCATGTATGCTAGATCAATACAAAGCTGGTCATAAGTAAGTGATACAAGTACAAAACGACGACTATTAAATAAGAAGGCATACTTATTAGTATGTCCGTCATATTTAACTTCTCGCCTCGGCATCCATGCTTTGCCCAACAACACAGGTGTCACTTGAATTGGGACTACATCACACAACACCTCGTCCACATATTTGCCGATTTGAATAGGTACAAGTGTGTGCTTAGTAACCCAAACAACACCACGAGTACTCATCAACTGGTACAGTTGAAGATGATCAATGTAGGAGTGGGTAGTGTTCCTAAAATGTAGGAGAGAATGTGGGAGAGTAGCCAAGTGAAAACAAAGGAGTTATCCAAGTGCTTTACTTAGTTTCCTAAATGAATTTGGAAATCAAGTAAACAACTTGGATGAAGCAAGCAATACTCGGACAGATTTGAAACAAAGAAACCCTAGTGCAAATGAAACCCTAGCCGCCGCCCCACTTGTTTTCTTGTTGCTCAAGTGATGACTAACGACCAAGACAGATTTGGGAACACAACCTTTCGGCAAATTTTTGGACAGAAATTATCGACAAACTAGACACAAACACAAAAGGGATAACACACCAACAGATTTTGTGTTCGGATAAACAGTAACGTGAACAGTGTCGGTGAAGAGTGACGGTGAACAGTGTCATTTTTTTCTTCTTTTTTTTTTTAACAAGGCAGCGGACAAAACACAAAAACCCTTCGATGCAACTACGAAAAACAAGGATATAACGAAAGATACCTTCACCTAAGCTCTGAAGCCAACTGATACGGTCCTCGATCAACTCGTTTCGAGACACGTAACACGCTTGTCCAAGGATCTAGTGAGGTTGTCCAACGCTTCGATTGTGAAACCTGAAACCAAAACGGACGACACGAATTGATTGAAGGTGGTAGAACGGCGACTCCAATTGAGGTGAATACTATAGTGGATAGGTCGGTAGAACAATCAAGGACAATACGCAAGATTGCTCAAGAACCCTTGCCAAGCAAGTTAAGGTTCGAATGCTCTCAATAAGTCGAAGAGAAACAAATCAGAATTTTATTATCAAAATTGTGCACCCGTTAATCATACAAAGTGAGCCTTTATATAGGCTAAGGGGCTAATAAAACCCTAAGAAACCAGACAAGGAAGGTCGGCCACTCCTTGGACAAGGTGGGCCGGGCCATGACTCAAATAAACTAATCTAATCCAACTCTAAGCAATTGAACCTAACACTAAGGCCTAGGGCTTAGTCGACCAAACCTTCATGGGCTCTCTTCGTGGGCTTGGATCATCATGTAGACAACTTGATTATCACCTTCCAAGCCTTCAATATCCCGATGGACTCCTTGTTGGTCTTGAACATTTCACACAAGAGCTTGAAGGGACTCCTTTGAAGCGCTTGGCCCGTG
The DNA here is from genome assembly GCF_036785885.1 of Coffea arabica. NCBI lineage: Eukaryota > Viridiplantae > Streptophyta > Magnoliopsida > Gentianales > Rubiaceae > Coffea > Coffea arabica. The sequence goes on along the minus strand of NC_092312.1, from coordinate 47,729,268 downwards.
CACGTGTGACTGGGCCCAATGGAACTCGAACTGGATCATTACTTGGGCTAAGGTCCGTGCACACATCAGTCCCCTCCACTTGAGAAGGATTTGTCCTCAAATTTGGATAGAAATGGATGATACTACAAGCGTTGGTAGTATGAAGCCCAAATCTAAAGCCACCACATATTGGCCCTCATACTATGATTCGGTGCTCATGTCTCTTGGTTAGTTTGAAAATGCTCACAACCAGCCAAGAAAAACTCATGGCTTTACTCCAATGGCTCCTCTTGTTTGTATAATTCCCCTCCTCTTGAAAGCAATTTGCCCACAAATTGAAGCACGAATGGTGACAAGACGAGTTACATGGCTTTGACTCAATCTTGTTACGATTGCTACAGATGTCATCCGATGCAAAACCCACGTGCTAAGTTGGAAAATAACCCTTGTCGAACCTTGAATCTCACAAACTATCTTCAATGTGTGCTCAACTTGATCGTTTGTGGTCACGAGGTAAGGGTCCTCAAAGTGGTGTGAAGTGTATCCCATGAAATCGAACTCCGGCCAGAACACACTTGCAAGGTCCCATGGCGGATTTGGTGATGTTGGAGCTTCATGTGTACTAAGAGCAAGACGAAAATCACAATGGTCATTGATGTACTTGTTCTTTAAACGAACCCTTGGTACACAGCCATCCCCAAAATGTGGAGTGTTCCCTTCAAGATGAGCTCGAATCAACTCCCTTTTGGTGTGGACTGATTTGAGTTGACATTGTTCCGTGAATGGATGCCAACGGGGTTTAACTCTTGGAGGCTTGCAAAGCCTATAATTGATTTTGGAATGGAACGCACTAAGAACAGCTCAACTTCCCTTTGCCTGATCTGTATAAAAGAAGAAACACTAAACAAAGCAAAGGTAAGTTCGTTAGGAAAATAATAGGCCTTCACCGGGTTGTTCAAGATCAGCCCACTTTCTCTCTTTTCCTCCTTTTTACCACCCATCTCATCAGATTTTTCCATCTCCTTTTCTAGTTCAACAGCTGACCCTTTCATCTCGTTGCTTTCAACTCCCTCGGGTTTTACCTCTTCAGGCACAATTCCCTCATCTAGCCTTTTCTCCATTCTATAACGCTCAAGCTCATTTTCATGTATGCTAGATCAATACAAAGCTGGTCATAAGTAAGTGATACAAGTACAAAACGACGACTATTAAATAAGAAGGCATACTTATTAGTATGTCCGTCATATTTAACTTCTCGCCTCGGCATCCATGCTTTGCCCAACAACACAGGTGTCACTTGAATTGGGACTACATCACACAACACCTCGTCCACATATTTGCCGATTTGAATAGGTACAAGTGTGTGCTTAGTAACCCAAACAACACCACGAGTACTCATCAACTGGTACAGTTGAAGATGATCAATGTAGGAGTGGGTAGTGTTCCTAAAATGTAGGAGAGAATGTGGGAGAGTAGCCAAGTGAAAACAAAGGAGTTATCCAAGTGCTTTACTTAGTTTCCTAAATGAATTTGGAAATCAAGTAAACAACTTGGATGAAGCAAGCAATACTCGGACAGATTTGAAACAAAGAAACCCTAGTGCAAATGAAACCCTAGCCGCCGCCCCACTTGTTTTCTTGTTGCTCAAGTGATGACTAACGACCAAGACAGATTTGGGAACACAACCTTTCGGCAAATTTTTGGACAGAAATTATCGACAAACTAGACACAAACACAAAAGGGATAACACACCAACAGATTTTGTGTTCGGATAAACAGTAACGTGAACAGTGTCGGTGAAGAGTGACGGTGAACAGTGTCATTTTTTTCTTCTTTTTTTTTTTAACAAGGCAGCGGACAAAACACAAAAACCCTTCGATGCAACTACGAAAAACAAGGATATAACGAAAGATACCTTCACCTAAGCTCTGAAGCCAACTGATACGGTCCTCGATCAACTCGTTTCGAGACACGTAACACGCTTGTCCAAGGATCTAGTGAGGTTGTCCAACGCTTCGATTGTGGAACCTAAAACCAAAACGGACGACACGAATTGATTGAAGGTGGTAGAACGGCGACTCCAATTGAGGTGAATACTATAGTGGATAGGTCGGTAGAACAATCAAGGACAATACGCAAGATTGCTCAAGAACCCTTGCCAAGCAAGTTAAGGTTCGAATGCTCTCAATAAGTCGAAGAGAAACAAATCAGAATTTTATTATCAAAATTGTGCACCCGTTAATCATACAAAGTGAGCCTTTATATAGGCTAAGGGGCTAATAAAACCCTAAGAAACCAGACAAGGAAGGTCGGCCACTCCTTGGACAAGGTGGGCCGGGCCATGACTCAAATAAACTAATCTAATCCAACTCTAAGCAATTGAACCTAACACTAAGGCCTAGGGCTTAGTCGACCAAACCTTCATGGGCTCTCTTCGTGGGCTTGGATCATCATGTAGACAACTTGATTATCACCTTCCAAGCCTTCAATATCCCGATGGACTCCTTGTTGGTCTTGAACATTTCACACAAGAGCTTGAAGGGACTCCTTTGAAGCGCTTGGCCCGTGCACGTGTGACTGGGCCCAATGGAACTCGAACTGGATCATTACTTGGGCTAAGGTCCGTGCACACATCAGTCCCCTCCACTTGAGAAGGATTTGTCCTCAAATTTGGATAGAAATGGATGATACTACAAGCGTTGGTAGTATGAAGCCCAAATCTAAAGCCACCACATATTGGCCCTCATACTATGATTCGGTGCTCATGTCTCTTGGTTAGTTTGAAAATGCTCACAACCAGCCAAGAAAAACTCATGGCTTTACTCCAATGGCTCCTCTTGTTTGTATAATTCCCCTCCTCTTGAAAGCAATTTGCCCACAAATTGAAGCACGAATGGTGACAAGACGAGTTACATGCCTTTGACTCAATCTTGTTACGATTGCTACAGATGTCATCCGATGCAAAACCCACGTGCTAAGTTGGAAAATAACCCTTGTCGAACCTTGAATCTCACAAACTATCTTCAATGTGTGCTCAACTTGATCGTTTGTGGTCACGAGGTAAGGGTCCTCAAAGTGGTGTGAAGTGTATCCCATGAAATCGAACTCCGGCCAGAACACACTTGCAAGGTCCCATGGCGGATTTGGTGATGTTGGAGCTTCATGTGTACTAAGAGCAAGACGAAAATCACAATGGTCATTGATGTACTTGTTCTTTAAACGAACCCTTGGTACACAGCCATCCCCAAAATGTGGAGTGTTCCCTTCAAGATGAGCTCGAATCAACTCCCTTTTGGTGTGGACTGATTTGAGTTGACATTGTTCCGTGAATGGATGCCAACGGGGTTTAACTCTTGGAGGCTTGCAAAGCCTATAATTGATTTTGGAATGGAACGCACTAAGAACAGCTCAACTTCCCTTTGCCTGATCTGTATAAAAGAAGAAACACTAAACAAAGCAAAGGTAAGTTCGTTAGGAAAATAATAGGCCTTCACCGGGTTGTTCAAGATCAGCCCACTTTCTCTCTTTTCCTCCTTTTTACCACCCATCTCATCAGATTTTTCCATCTCCTTTTCTAGTTCAACAGCTGACCCTTTCATCTCGTTGCTTTCAACTCCCTCGGGTTTTACCTCTTCAGGCACAATTCCCTCATCTAGCCTTTTCTCCATTCTATAACGCTCAAGCTCATTTTCATGTATGCTAGATCAATACAAAGCTGGTCATAAGTAAGTGATACAAGTACAAAACGACGACTATTAAATAAGAAGGCATACTTATTAGTATGTCCGTCATATTTAACTTCTCGCCTCGGCATCCATGCTTTGCCCAACAACACAGGTGTCACTTGAATTGGGACTACATCACACAACACCTCGTCCACATATTTGCCGATTGGAATAGGTACAAGTGTGTGCTTAGTAACCCAAACAACACCACGAGTACTCATCAACTGGTACAGTTGAAGATGATCAATGTAGGAGTGGGTAGTGTTCCTAAAATGTAGGAGAGAATGTGGGAGAGTAGCCAAGTGAAAACAAAGGAGTTATCCAAGTGCTTTACTTAGTTTCCTAAATGAATTTGGAAATCAAGTAAACAACTTGGATGAAGCAAGCAATACTCGGACAGATTTGAAACAAAGAAACCCTAGTGCAAATGAAACCCTAGCCGCCGCCCCACTTGTTTTCTTGTTGCTCAAGTGATGACTAACGACCAAGACAGATTTGGGAACACAACCTTTCGGCAAATTTTTGGACAGAAATTATCGACAAACTAGACACAAACACAAAAGGGATAACACACCAACAGATTTTGTGTTCGGATAAACAGTAACGTGAACAGTGTCGGTGAAGAGTGACGGTGAACAGTGTCATTTTTTTCTTCTTTTTTTTTTTAACAAGGCAGCGGACAAAACACAAAAACCCTTCGATGCAACTACGAAAAACAAGGATATAACGAAAGATACCTTCACCTAAGCTCTGAAGCCAACTGATACGGTCCTCGATCAACTCGTTTCGAGACACGTAACACGCTTGTCCAAGGATCTAGTGAGGTTGTCCAACGCTTCGATTGTGAAACCTGAAACCAAAACGGACGACACGAATTGATTGAAGGTGGTAGAACGGCGACTCCAATTGAGGTGAATACTATAGTGGATAGGTCGGTAGAACAATCAAGGACAATACGCAAGATTGCTCAAGAACCCTTGCCAAGCAAGTTAAGGTTCGAATGCTCTCAATAAGTCGAAGAGAAACAAATCAGAATTTTATTATCAAAATTGTGCACCCGTTAATCATACAAAGTGAGCCTTTATATAGGCTAAGGGGCTAATAAAACCCTAAGAAACTAGACAAGGAAGGTCGGCCACTCCTTGGACAAGGTGGGCCGGGCCATGACTCAAATAAACTAATCTAATCCAACTCTAAGCAATTGAACCTAACACTAAGGCCTAGGGCTTAGTCGACCAAACCTTCATGGGCTCTCTTCGTGGGCTTGGATCATCATGTAGACAACTTGATTATCACCTTCCAAGCCTTCAATATCCCGATGGACTCCTTGTTGGTCTTGAACATTTCACACAAGAGCTTGAAGGGACTCCTTTGAAGCGCTTGGCCCGTGCACGTGTGACTGGGCCCAATGGAACTCGAACTGGATCATTACTTGGGCTAAGGTCCGTGCACACATCAGTCCCCTCCACTTGAGAAGGATTTGTCCTCAAATTTGGATAGAAATGGATGATACTACAAGCGTTGGTAGTATGAAGCCCAAATCTAAAGCCACCACATATTGGCCCTCATACTATGATTCGGTGCTCATGTCTCTTGGTTAGTTTGAAAATGCTCACAACCAGCCAAGAAAAACTCATGGCTTTACTCCAATGGCTCCTCTTGTTTGTATAATTCCCCTCCTCTTGAAAGCAATTTGCCCACAAATTGAAGCACGAATGGTGACAAGACGAGTTACATGGCTTTGACTCAATCTTGTTACGATTGCTACAGATGTCATTCGATGCAAAACCCACGTGCTAAGTTGGAAAATAACCCTTGTCGAACCTTGAATCTCACAAACTATCTTCAATGTGTGCTCAACTTGATCGTTTGTGGTCACGAGGTAAGGGTCCTCAAAGTGGTGTGAAGTACATCCCATGAAATCGAACTCCGGCCAGAACACACTTGCAAGGTCCCATGGCGGATTTGGTGATGTTGGAGCTTCATGTGTACTAAGAGCAAGACGAAAATCACAATGGTCATTGATGTACTTGTTCTTTAAACGAACCCTTGGTACACAGCCATCCCCAAAATGTGGAGTGTTCCCTTCAAGATGAGCTCGAATCAACTCCCTTTTGGTGTGGACTGATTTGAGTTGACATTGTTCCGTGAATGGATGCCAACGGGGTTTAACTCTTGGAGGCTTGCAAAGCCTATAATTGATTTTGGAATGGAACGCACTAAGAACAGCTCAACTTCCCTTTGCCTGATCTGTATAAAAGAAGAAACACTAAACAAAGCAAAGGTAAGTTCGTTAGGAAAATAATAGGCCTTCACCGGGTTGTTCAAGATCAGCCCACTTTCTCTCTTTTCCTCCTTTTTACCACCCATCTCATCAGATTTTTCCATCTCCTTTTCTAGTTCAACAGCTGACCCTTTCATCTCGTTGCTTTCAACTCCCTCGGGTTTTACCTCTTCAGGCACAATTCCCTCATCTAGCCTTTTCTCCATTCTATAACGCTCAAGCTCATTTTCATGTATGCTAGATCAATACAAAGCTGGTCATAAGTAAGTGATACAAGTACAAAACGACGACTATTAAATAAGAAGGCATACTTATTAGTATGTCCGTCATATTTAACTTCTCGCCTCGGCATCCATGCTTTGCCCAACAACACAGGTGTCACTTGAATTGGGACTACATCACACAACACCTCGTCCACATATTTGCCGATTTGAATAGGTACAAGTGTGTGCTTAGTAACCCAAACAACACCACGAGTACTCATCAACTGGTACAGTTGAAGATGATCAATGTAGGAGTGGGTAGTGTTCCTAAAATGTAGGAGAGTAGCCAAGTGAAAACAAAGGAGTTATCCAAGTGCTTTACTTAGTTTCCTAAATGAATTTGGAAATCAAGTAAACAACTTGGATGAAGCAAGCAATACTCGGACAGATTTGAAACAAAGAAACCCTAGTGCAAATGAAACCCTAGCCGCCGCCCCACTTGTTTTATTGTTGCTCAAGTGATGACTAACGACCAAGACAGATTTGGGAACACAACCTTTCGGCAAATTTTTGGACAGAAATTATCGACAAACTAGACACAAACACAAAAGGGATAACACACCAACAGATTTTGTGTTCGGATAAACAGTAACGTGAACAGTGTCGGTGAAGAGTGACGGTGAACAGTGTCATTTTTTTCTTCTTTTTTTTTTTAACAAGGCAGCGGACAAAACACAAAAACCCTTCGATGCAACTACGAAAAACAAGGATATAACGAAAGATACCTTCACCTAAGCTCTGAAGCCAACTGATACGGTCCTCGATCAACTCGTTTCGAGACACGTAACACGCTTGTCCAAGGATCTAGTGAGGTTGTCCAACGCTTCGATTGTGGAACCTAAAACCAAAACGGACGACACGAATTGATTGAAGGTGGTAGAACGGCGACTCCAATTGAGGTGAATACTATAGTGGATAGGTCGGTAGAACAATCAAGGACAATACGCAAGATTGCTCAAGAACCCTTGCCAAGCAAGTTAAGGTTCGAATGCTCTCAATAAGTCGAAGAGAAACAAATCAGAATTTTATTATCAAAATTGTGCACCCGTTAATCATACAAAGTGAGCCTTTATATAGGCTAAGGGGCTAATAAAACCCTAAGAAACCAGACAAGGAAGGTCGGCCACTCCTTGGACAAGGTGGGCCGGGCCATGACTCAAATAAACTAATCTAATCCAACTCTAAGCAATTGAACCTAACACTAAGGCCTAGGGCTTAGTCGACCAAACCTTCATGGGCTCTCTTCGTGGGCTTGGATCATCATGTAGACAACTTGATTATCACCTTCCAAGCCTTCAATATCCCGATGGACTCCTTGTTGGTCTTGAACATTTCACACAAGAGCTTGAAGGGACTCCTTTGAAGCGCTTGGCCCGTGCACGTGTGACTGGGCCCAATGGAACTCGAACTGGATCATTACTTGGGCTAAGGTCCGTGCACACATCAGTCCCCTCCACTTGAGAAGGATTTGTCCTCAAATTTGGATAGAAATGGATGATACTACAAGCGTTGGTAGTATGAAGCCCAAATCTAAAGCCACCACATATTGGCCCTCATACTATGATTCGGTGCTCATGTCTCTTGGTTAGTTTGAAAATGCTCACAACCAGCCAAGAAAAACTCATGGCTTTACTCCAATGGCTCCTCTTGTTTGTATAATTCCCCTCCTCTTGAAAGCAATTTGCCCACAAATTGAAGCACGAATGGTGACAAGACGAGTTACATGCCTTTGACTCAATCTTGTTACGATTGCTACAGATGTCATCCGATGCAAAACCCACGTGCTAAGTTGGAAAATAACCCTTGTCGAACCTTGAATCTCACAAACTATCTTCAATGTGTGCTCAACTTGATCGTTTGTGGTCACGAGGTAAGGGTCCTCAAAGTGGTGTGAAGTGTATCCCATGAAATCGAACTCCGGCCAGAACACACTTGCAAGGTCCCATGGCGGATTTGGTGATGTTGGAGCTTCATGTGTACTAAGAGCAAGACGAAAATCACAATGGTCATTGATGTACTTGTTCTTTAAACGAACCCTTGGTACACAGCCATCCCCAAAATGTGGAGTGTTCCCTTCAAGATGAGCTCGAATCAACTCCCTTTTGGTGTGGACTGATTTGAGTTGACATTGTTCCGTGAATGGATGCCAACGGGGTTTAACTCTTGGAGGCTTGCAAAGCCTATAATTGATTTTGGAATGGAACGCACTAAGAACAGCTCAACTTCCCTTTGCCTGATCTGTATAAAAGAAGAAACACTAAACAAAGCAAAGGTAAGTTCGTTAGGAAAATAATAGGCCTTCACCGGGTTGTTCAAGATCAGCCCACTTTCTCTCTTTTCCTCCTTTTTACCACCCATCTCATCAGATTTTTCCATCTCCTTTTCTAGTTCAACAGCTGACCCTTTCATCTCGTTGCTTTCAACTCCCTCGGGTTTTACCTCTTCAGGCACAATTCCCTCATCTAGCCTTTTCTCCATTCTATAACGCTCAAGCTCATTTTCATGTATGCTAGATCAATACAAAGCTGGTCATAAGTAAGTGATACAAGTACAAAACGACGACTATTAAATAAGAAGGCATACTTATTAGTATGTCCGTCATATTTAACTTCTCGCCTCGGCATCCATGCTTTGCCCAACAACACAGGTGTCACTTGAATTGGGACTACATCACACAACACCTCGTCCACATATTTGCCGATTGGAATAGGTACAAGTGTGTGCTTAGTAACCCAAACAACACCACGAGTACTCATCAACTGGTACAGTTGAAGATGATCAATGTAGGAGTGGGTAGTGTTCCTAAAATGTAGGAGAGAATGTGGGAGAGTAGCCAAGTGAAAACAAAGGAGTTATCCAAGTGCTTTACTTAGTTTCCTAAATGAATTTGGAAATCAAGTAAACAACTTGGATGAAGCAAGCAATACTCGGACAGATTTGAAACAAAGAAACCCTAGTGCAAATGAAACCCTAGCCGCCGCCCCACTTGTTTTCTTGTTGCTCAAGTGATGACTAACGACCAAGACAGATTTGGGAACACAACCTTTCGGCAAATTTTTGGACAGAAATTATCGACAAACTAGACACAAACACAAAAGGGATAACACACCAACAGATTTTGTGTTCGGATAAACAGTAACGTGAACAGTGTCGGTGAAGAGTGACGGTGAACAGTGTCATTTTTTTCTTCTTTTTTTTTTTAACAAGGCAGCGGACAAAACACAAAAACCCTTCGATGCAACTACGAAAAACAGGGATATAACGAAAGATACCTTCACCTAAGCTCTGAAGCCAACTGATACGGTCCTCGATCAACTCGTTTCGAGACACGTAACACGCTTGTCCAAGGATCTAGTGAGGTTGTCCAACGCTTCGATTGTGAAACCTGAAACCAAAACGGACGACACGAATTGATTGAAGGTGGTAGAACGGCGACTCCAATTGAGGTGAATACTATAGTGGATAGGTCGGTAGAACAATCAAGGACAATACGCAAGATTGCTCAAGAACCCTTGCCAAGCAAGTTAAGGTTCGAATGCTCTCAATAAGTCGAAGAGAAACAAATCAGAATTTTATTATCAAAATTGTGCACCCGTTAATCATACAAAGTGAGCCTTTATATAGGCTAAGGGGCTAATAAAACCCTAAGAAACTAGACAAGGAAGGTCGGCCACTCCTTGGACAAGGTGGGCCGGGCCATGACTCAAATAAACTAATCTAATCCAACTCTAAGCAATTGAACCTAACACTAAGGCCTAGGGCTTAGTCGACCAAACCTTCATGGGCTCTCTTCGTGGGCTTGGATCATCATGTAGACAACTTGATTATCACCTTCCAAGCCTTCAATATCCCGATGGACTCCTTGTTGGTCTTGAACATTTCACACAAGAGCTTGAAGGGACTCCTTTGAAGCGCTTGGCCCGTGCACGTGTGACTGGGCCCAATGGAACTCGAACTGGATCATTACTTGGGCTAAGGTCCGTGCACACATCAGTCCCCTCCACTTGAGAAGGATTTGTCCTCAAATTTGGATAGAAATGGATGATACTACAAGCGTTGGTAGTATGAAGCCCAAATCTAAAGCCACCACATATTGGCCCTCATACTATGATTCGGTGCTCATGTCTCTTGGTTAGTTTGAAAATGCTCACAACCAGCCAAGAAAAACTCATGGCTTTACTCCAATGGCTCCTCTTGTTTGTATAATTCCCCTCCTCTTGAAAGCAATTTGCCCACAAATTGAAGCACGAATGGTGACAAGACGAGTTACATGCCTTTGACTCAATCTTGTTACGATTGCTACAGATGTCATCCGATGCAAAACCCACGTGCTAAGTTGGAAAATAACCCTTGTCGAACCTTGAATCTCACAAACTATCTTCAATGTGTGCTCAACTTGATCGTTTGTGGTCACGAGGTAAGGGTCCTCAAAGTGGTGTGAAGTGTATCCCATGAAATCGAACTCCGGCCAGAACACACTTGCAAGGTCCCATGGCGGATTTGGTGATGTTGGAGCTTCATGTGTACTAAGAGCAAGACGAAAATCACAATGGTCATTGATGTACTTGTTCTTTAAACGAACCCTTGGTACACAGCCATCCCCAAAATGTGGAGTGTTCCCTTCAAGATGAGCTCGAATCAACTCCCTTTTGGTGTGGACTGATTTGAGTTGACATTGTTCCGTGAATGGATGCCAACGGGGTTTAACTCTTGGAGGCTTGCAAAGCCTATAATTGATTTTGGAATGGAACGCACTAAGAACAGCTCAACTTCCCTTTGCCTGATCTGTATAAAAGAAGAAACACTAAACAAAGCAAAGGTAAGTTCGTTAGGAAAATAATAGGCCTTCACCGGGTTGTTCAAGATCAGCCCACTTTCTCTCTTTTCCTCCTTTTTACCACCCATCTCATCAGATTTTTCCATCTCCTTTTCTAGTTCAACAGCTGACCCTTTCATCTCGTTGCTTTCAACTCCCTCGGGTTTTACCTCTTCAGGCACAATTCCCTCATCTAGCCTTTTCTCCATTCTATAACGCTCAAGCTCATTTTCATGTATGCTAGATCAATACAAAGCTGGTCATAAGTAAGTGATACAAGTACAAAACGACGACTATTAAATAAGAAGGCATACTTATTAGTATGTCCGTCATATTTAACTTCTCGCCTCGGCATCCATGCTTTGCCCAACAACACAGGTGTCACTTGAATTGGGACTACATCACACAACACCTCGTCCACATATTTGCCGATTGGAATAGGTACAAGTGTGTGCTTAGTAACCCAAACAACACCACGAGTACTCATCAACTGGTACAGTTGAAGATGATCAATGTAGGAGTGGGTAGTGTTCCTAAAATGTAGGAGAGAATGTGGGAGAGTAGCCAAGTGAAAACAAAGGAGTTATCCAAGTGCTTTACTTAGTTTCCTAAATGAATTTGGAAATCAAGTAAACAACTTGGATGAAGCAAGCAATACTCGGACAGATTTGAAACAAAGAAACCCTAGTGCAAATGAAACCCTAGCCGCCGCCCCACTTGTTTTCTTGTTGCTCAAGTGATGACTAACGACCAAGACAGATTTGGGAACACAACCTTTCGGCAAATTTTTGGACAGAAATTATCGACAAACTAGACACAAACACAAAAGGGATAACACACCAACAGATTTTGTGTTCGGATAAACAGTAACGTGAACAGTGTCGGTGAAGAGTGACGGTGAACAGTGTCATTTTTTTCTTCTTTTTTTTTTTAACAAGGCAGCGGACAAAACACAAAAACCCTTCGATGCAACTACGAAAAACAGGGATATAACGAAAGATACCTTCACCTAAGCTCTGAAGCCAACTGATACGGTCCTCGATCAACTCGTTTCGAGACACGTAACACGCTTGTCCAAGGATCTAGTGAGGTTGTCCAACGCTTCGATTGTGGAACCTAAAACCAAAACGGACGACACGAATTGATTGAAGGTGGTAGAACGGCGACTCCAATTGAGGTGAATACTATAGTGGATAGGTCGGTAGAACAATCAAGGACAATACGCAAGATTGCTCAAGAACCCTTGCCAAGCAAGTTAAGGTTCGAATGCTCTCAATAAGTCGAAGAGAAACAAATCAGAATTTTATTATCAAAATTGTGCACCCGTTAATCATACAAAGTGAGCCTTTATATAGGCTAAGGGGCTAATAAAACCCTAAGAAACTAGACAAGGAAGGTCGGCCACTCCTTGGACAAGGTGGGCCGGGCCATGACTCAAATAAACTAATCTAATCCAACTCTAAGCAATTGAACCTAACACTAAGGCCTAGGGCTTAGTCGACCAAACCTTCATGGGCTCTCTTCGTGGGCTTGGATCATCATGTAGACAACTTGATTATCACCTTCCAAGCCTTCAATATCCCGATGGACTCCTTGTTGGTCTTGAACATTTCACACAAGAGCTTGAAGGGACTCCTTTGAAGCGCTTGGCCCGTGCACGTGTGACTGGGCCCAATGGAACTCGAACTGGATCATTACTTGGGCTAAGGTCCGTGCACACATCAGTCCCCTCCACTTGAGAAGGATTTGTCCTCAAATTTGGATAGAAATGGATGATACTACAAGCGTTGGTAGTATGAAGCCCAAATCTAAAGCCACCACATATTGGCCCTCATACTATGATTCGGTGCTCATGTCTCTTGGTTAGTTTGAAAATGCTCACAACCAGCCAAGAAAAACTCATGGCTTTACTCCAATGGCTCCTCTTGTTTGTATAATTCCCCTCCTCTTGAAAGCAATTTGCCCACAAATTGAAGCACGAATGGTGACAAGACGAGTTACATGCCTTTGACTCAATCTTGTTACGATTGCTACAGATGTCATCCGATGCAAAACCCACGTGCTAAGTTGGAAAATAACCCTTGTCGAACCTTGAATCTCACAAACTATCTTCAATGTGTGCTCAACTTGATCGTTTGTGGTCACGAGGTAAGGGTCCTCAAAGTGGTGTGAAGTGTATCCCATGAAATCGAACTCCGGCCAGAACACACTTGCAAGGTCCCATGGCGGATTTGGTGATGTTGGAGCTTCATGTGTACTAAGAGCAAGACGAAAATCACAATGGTCATTGATGTACTTGTTCTTTAAACGAACCCTTGGTACACAGCCATCCCCAAAATGTGGAGTGTTCCCTTCAAGATGAGCTCGAATCAACTCCCTTTTGGTGTGGACTGATTTGAGTTGACATTGTTCCGTGAATGGATGCCAACGGGGTTTAACTCTTGGAGGCTTGCAAAGCCTATAATTGATTTTGGAATGGAACGCACTAAGAACAGCTCAACTTCCCTTTGCCTGATCTGTATAAAAGAAGAAACACTAAACAAAGCAAAGGTAAGTTCGTTAGGAAAATAATAGGCCTTCACCGGGTTGTTCAAGATCAGCCCACTTTCTCTCTTTTCCTCCTTTTTACCACCCATCTCATCAGATTTTTCCATCTCCTTTTCTAGTTCAACAGCTGACCCTTTCATCTCGTTGCTTTCAACTCCCTCGGGTTTTACCTCTTCAGGCACAATTCCCTCATCTAGCCTTTTCTCCATTCTATAACGCTCAAGCTCATTTTCATGTATGCTAGATCAATACAAAGCTGGTCATAAGTAAGTGATACAAGTACAAAACGACGACTATTAAATAAGAAGGCATACTTATTAGTATGTCCGTCATATTTAACTTCTCGCCTCGGCATCCATGCTTTGCCCAACAACACAGGTGTCACTTGAATTGGGACTACATCACACAACACCTCGTCCACATATTTGCCGATTGGAATAGGTACAAGTGTGTGCTTAGTAACCCAAACAACACCACGAGTACTCATCAACTGGTACAGTTGAAGATGATCAATGTAGGAGTGGGTAGTGTTCCTAAAATGTAGGAGAGAATGTGGGAGAGTAGCCAAGTGAAAACAAAGGAGTTATCCAAGTGCTTTACTTAGTTTCCTAAATGAATTTGGAAATCAAGTAAACAACTTGGATGAAGCAAGCAATACTCGGACAGATTTGAAACAAAGAAACCCTAGTGCAAATGAAACCCTAGCCGCCGCCCCACTTGTTTTCTTGTTGCTCAAGTGATGACTAACGACCAAGACAGATTTGGGAACACAACCTTTCGGCAAATTTTTGGACAGAAATTATCGACAAACTAGACACAAACACAAAAGGGATAACACACCAACAGATTTTGTGTTCGGATAAACAGTAACGTGAACAGTGTCGGTGAAGAGTGACGGTGAACAGTGTCATTTTTTTCTTCTTTTTTTTTTAACAAGGCAGCGGACAAAACACAAAAACCCTTCGATGCAACTACGAAAAACAGGGATATAACGAAAGATACCTTCACCTAAGCTCTGAAGCCAACTGATACGGTCCTCGATCAACTCGTTTCGAGACACGTAACACGCTTGTCAAAGGATCTAGTGAGGTTGTCCAACGCTTCGATTGTGGAACCTAAAACCAAAACGGACGACACGAATTGATTGAAGGTGGTTGAACGGCGACTCCAATTGAGGTGAATACTATAGTGGATAGGTCGGTAGAACAATCAAGGACAATACGCAAGATTGCTCAAGAACCCTTGCCAAGCAAGTTAAGGTTCGAATGCTCTCAATAAGTCCAAGAGAAACAAATCAGAATTTTATTATCAAAATTGTGCACCCGTTAATCATACAAAGTGAGCCTTTATATAGGCTAAGGGGCAAATAAAACCCTAAGAAACTAGACAAGGAAGGTCGGCCACTCCTTGGACAAGGTGGGCCGGGCCATGACTCAAATAAACTAATCTAATCCAACTCTAAGCAATTGAACCTAACAGTAAGGCCTAGGGCTTAGTCGACCAAACCTTCATGGGCTCTCTTCGTGGGCTTGGATCATCATGTAGACAACTTGATTATCACCTTCCAAGCCTTCAATATCCCGATGGACTCCTTGTTGGTCTTGAACATTTCACACAAGAGCTTGAAGGGACTCCTTTGAAGCGCTTGGCCCGTGCACGTGTGACTGGGCCCAATGGAACTCGAACTGGATCATTACTTGGGCTAAGGTCCGTGCACACATCAGTCCCCTCCACTTGAGAAGGATTTGTCCTCAAATTTGGATAGAAATGGATGATACTACAAGCGTTGGTAGTATGAAGCCCAAATCTAAAGCCACCACATATTGGCCCTCATACTATGATTCGGTGCTCATGTCTCTTGGTTAGATTGAAAATGCTCACAACCAGCCAAGAAAAACTCATGGCTTTACTCCAATGGCTCCTCTTGTTTGTATAATTCCCCTCCTCTTGAAAGCAATTTGCCCACAAATTGAAGCACGAATGGTGACAAGACGAGTTACATGCCTTTGACTCAATCTTGTTACGATTGCTACAGATGTCATCCGATGCAAAACCCACGTGCTAAGTTGGAAAATAACCCTTGTCGAACCTTGAATCTCACAAACTATCTTCAATGTGTGCTCAACTTGATCGTTTGTGGTCACGAGGTAAGGGTCCTCAAAGTGGTGTGAAGTGTATCCCATGAAATCGAACTCCGGCCAGAACACACTTGCAAGGTCCCATGGCGGATTTGGTGATGTTGGAGCTTCATGTGTACTAAGAGCAAGACGAAAATCACAATGGTCATTGATGTACTTGTTCTTTAAACGAACCCTTGGTACACAGCCATCCCCAAAATGTGGAGTGTTCCCTTCAAGATGAGCTCGAATCAACTCCCTTTTGGTGTGGACTGATTTGAGTTGACATTGTTCCGTGAATGGATGCCAACGGGGTTTAACTCTTGGAGGCTTGCAAAGCCTATAATTGATTTTGGAATGGAACGCACTAAGAACAGCTCAACTTCCCTTTGCCTGATCTGTATAAAAGAAGAAACACTAAACAAAGCAAAGGTAAGTTCGTTAGGAAAATAATAGGCCTTCACCGGGTTGTTCAAGATCAGCCCACTTTCTCTCTTTTCCTCCTTTTTACCACCCATCTCATCAGATTTTTCCATCTCCTTTTCTAGTTCAACAGCTGACCCTTTCATCTCGTTGCTTTCAACTCCCTCGGGTTTTACCTCTTCCGGCACAATTCCCTCATCTAGCCTTTTCTCCATTCTATAACGCTCAAGCTCATTTTCATGTATGCTAGATCAATACAAAGCTGGTCATAAGTAAGTGATACAAGTACAAAACGACGACTATTAAATAAGAAGGCATACTTATTAGTATGTCCGTCATATTTAACTTCTCGCCTCGACATCCATGCTTTGCCCAACAACACAGGTGTCACTTGAATTCGGACTACATCACACAACACCTCGTCCACATATTTGCCGATTTAAATAGGTACAAGCGTGTGCTTAGTAACCCAAACAACACCACGAGTACTCATCAACTGGTACAGTTGAAGATGATCAATGTAGGAGTGGGTAGTGTTCCTAAAATGTAGGAGAGTAGCCAAGTGAAAACAAAGGAGTTATCCAAGTGCTTTACTTAGTTTCCTAAATGAATTTGGAAATCAAGTAAACAACTTGGATGAAGCAAGCAATACTCCGACAGATTTGAAACAAAGAAACCCTAGTGCAAATGAAACCCTAGCCGCCGCCCCACTTGTTTTCTTGTTGCTCAAGTGATGACTAACGACCAAGACAGATTTGGGAACAAACCTTTCGGCAAATTTTGGACAGAAATTATCGACAAACTAGACACAAACACAAAAGGGATAACACACCAACAGATTTTGTGTTCGGATAAACAGTAACGTGAACAGTGTCGGTGAAGAGTGACGGTGAACAGTGTCATTTTCTTCTTCTTTTTTTTTTTTTTTAACAAGGCAGCGGACAAAACACAAAAACCCTTCGATGCAACTACGAAAAACAAGGATATAACGAAAGATACCTTCACCTAAGCTCTGAAGCCAACTGATACGGTCCTCGATCTACTCGTTTCGAGACACGTAACACGCTTGTCCAAGGATCTAGTGGGGTTGTCCAACGCTTCGATTGTGGAACCTAAAACCAAAACGGACGACACGAATTGATTGAAGGTGGTAGAACGGCGACTCCAAATGAGGTGAATACTATAGTGGATAGGTCGGTAGAACAATCAAGGACAATACGCAAGATTGCTCAAGAACCCTTGCCAAGCAAGTTAAGGTTCGAATGCTCTCAATAAGTCGAAGAGAAACAAATCAGAATTTTATTATCAAAATTGTGCACCCGTTAATCATACAAAGTGAGCCTTTATATAGGCTAAGGGGCAAATAAAACCCTAAGAAACTAGACAAGGAAGGTCGGCCACTCCTTGGACAAGGTGGGCCGGGCCATGACTCAAATAAACTAATCTAATCCAACTCTAAGCAATTGAACCTAACACTAAGGCCTAGGGCTTAGTCGACCAAACCTTCATGGGCTCTCTTCGTGGGCTTGGATCATCATGTAGACAACTTGATTATCACCTTCCAAGCCTTCAATATCCTGATGGACTCCTTGTTGGTCTTGAACATTTCACACAAGAGCTTGAAGGGACTCCTTTGAAGCGCTTGGCCAGTGCACGTGTGACTGGGCCCAATGGAACTCGAACTGGATCATTACTTGGGCTAAGGTCCGTGCACACATCAGTCCCCTCCACTTGAGAAGGATTTGTCCTCAAATTTGGATAGAAATGGATGATACTACAAGCGTTGGTAGTATGAAGTCCAAATCTAAAGCCACCACATATTGGCCCTCATACTATGATTCGGTGCTCATGTCTCTTGGTTAGTTTGAAAATGCTCACAACCAGCCAAGAAAAACTCATGGCTTTACTCCAATGGCTCCTCTTGTTTGTATAATTCCCCTCCTCTTGAAAGCAATTTGCCCACAAATTGAAGCACGAATGGTGACAAGACGAGTTACATGCCTTTGACTCAATCTTGTTACGATTGCTACAGATGTCATCTGATGCAAAACCCACGTGCTAAGTTGGAAAATAACCCTAGTCGAACCTTGAATCTCACAAACTATCTTCAATGTGTGCTCAACTTGATCGTTTGTGGTCACGAGGTAAGGGTCCTCAAAGTGGTGTGAAGTGTATCCCATGAAATCGAACTCCGGCCAGAACACACTTGCAAGGTCCCATGGCGGATTTGGTGATATTGGAGCTTCATGTGTACTAAGAGCAAGACGAAAATCACAATGGTCATTGATGTACTCGTTCTTTAAACGAACCCTTGGTACACAACCATCCCCAAAATGTGGAGTGTTCCCTTCAATGATCTCGAATCAACTCCCTTTTGGTGTGGACTGATTTGAGTTGACTTTGTTCCGTGAATGGATACCAACAGGGTTTAACTCTTGGAGGCTTGCAAAGCCTATAATTGATTTTGGAATGGAACGCACTAAGAACAGCTCAACTTCCCTTTGCCTGATCTGTATAAAAGAAGAAACACTAAACAAAGCAAAGGTAAGTTCGTTAGGAAAATAATAGGCCTTCACCGGGTTGTTCAAGATCAGCCCACTTTCTCTCTTTTCCTCCTTTTTACCACCCATCTCATCAGATTTTTCCATCTCCTTTTCTAGTTCAACAGCTGACCCTTTCATCTCGTTGCTTTCAACTCCCTCGGGTTTTACCTCTTCAGGCACAATTCCCTCATCTAGCCTTTTCTCCATTCTATAACGCTCAAGCTCATTTTCATGTATGCTAGATCAATACAAAGCTGGTCATAAGTAAGTGATACAAGTACAAAACGACGACTATTAAATAAGAAGGCATACTTATTAGTATGTCCGTCATATTTAACTTCTCGCCTCGGCATCCATGCTTTGCCCAACAACACAGGTGTCACTTGAATTGGGACTACATCACACAACACCTCGTCCACATATTTGCCGATTTGAATAGGTACAAGTGTGTGCTTAGTAACCCAAACAACACCATGAGTACTCATCAACTGGTACAGTTGAAGATGATCAATGTAGGAGTGGGTAGTGTTCCTAAAATGTAGGAGAGAATGTAGGAGAGTAGCCAAGTGAAAACAAAGGAGTTATCCAAGTGCTTTACTTAGTTTCCTAAATGAATTTGGAAATCAAGTAAACAACTTGGATGATGTGACGACCCCACCTCCCCCTGAGGCGTACCAAAGGGTTTGGCGGACCGCCTGCCCACCTCTCGCCAGGACTCACTCACTCAAATCACGTGCACACATCCATGGACCATAAATAACATCCACAATTCAAACTTATAATTTACATTGATAGAGATCAGGGTACAAAGTCTCGATATACTTAAACTAGTTCAAAACGTATACAATCCAAATACAAAATGTTCCATTCGAGGAATAGCGCGAGTACAAGTCAAAAGTCAAACAACTAGACTACGCTAGTATTTACATATCTCACGCCTCGCTCGTACCCCTGTAAGGAAAACAAATAACGTGGTATGAGCTAAAAGCCCAGTGAGGTTCCAAATAGCAAATTGACCATTATTTATAAGTACAAGTTTTCGATATAGCAAAGTAAGGAGCATGAAGAGTTCATAAATGTGAGCAATAACACGTCAAGTAGAAATCTCAAAATAAGCGAGTGTAAAAGTTTTTCAAAATCAACAATAATCCAATAAGCAATAATCAATCCAAAGCATAAGGATACGGATGGCCCTCAGGAGCCAACTTCCATTCATCATCAGGAGCTTGATCACGTAGTAGTTGACACTCCGTCAACTTTCAAGTAAAGGAACCAATCCAGTAGAGCACCACTTACACGACTCTCCGTCCACCATTCACACCCCCTACTGGGCCCAAAATCCTCAATAAACATGGGTGGTAATACTCGAGTATACCGATTAGCCGAGGAGGTATCACTCCACTCGACAAAACAAGAGACCCAGGGTTCGTTACCCAATCGACCAAGCCCTTGCCGGCTCGACTAGAGTAACTCGCCACAGGGTTTCTGGAATTCCAGGAAGTGCGCACATCAAGTATATCAAGTCAATTGCAATCAATAAACAAGTATATCACGTAAGAGCAAGTGCGATAAGGTACACTCTTGCCCTGTCAATTCACGTATATAACATGTACTCATATTGGTCACGTATCAAGTTCAAGTATCTAGTGCAATTCAGTATTTGAAAGCACTCACCACAAGATATAGTGCCTTTACTGGTCACTTTCAGGTTATACTCTGGGTTCGGAGTCCAAATCTGCGATAAACTCAGTTTGAGAACTTTGAAACATGTCTAGAATTCGAAACTTAGACGTTTCGTCAATAAAGATCAAGAAATTGAAATTCACTTGGAGAGTAGTCGTGAAACACTTGCTCGCTTTTTAAACAGTAAAACTTTGTAACATTTTTACTTGAAAATGCCATGCGAGTCGAAAGTACAAGGAAAATATACTCCGAGCAATCATGATTTCATTTCTCAAGGGTACAAGTTCGGCCAAGTCCTAACATATAACCCTTGATAACAAAGCAGCAAGGTCCTCGCTAGTTCGAGTGATAATCACTTAACCCTTACTCACGTTACAAGTATAGTTTCCTAGTCCTCGAGTGTAAATTCGGGCAGCATGCCCTTTGTGTTTACCAAATTTTCCAGCCATTTTGGCTTCAATCCTTACACAATCCAACCCAACATCATCCACAATATAATTTCAGTTCATTAGCCATTCCATAGGCTCAACACAACATAAGAACAAAAATCAAAGTGATAATAAGGGTGGAAATGTAACCTAGCAAAAGACAGATTTGACGTATGGTTGCGGAAATAACACATCCGAGGCTACGCCTATTGGATTGAGGCGAAACTTATGCCGTTTCGAAGCTAAGACTCAGGGCTACAATGTTCATGAAGATCACTTGGTCCAGTTTCTAGTGCAACCTAGTCAAATCCTCAATTTACAGAACCAAAACCCAACTAGTCGGCTATTTAACCACACTGCACTGGAATGGTCATATCTCAGGTTACCAAGGTCCAATTAAGGTGTTCTTTGAGGCGTTAGAAAGCTAAGACGGGGCACTAAAACTTTCATGTTTTGGTCCAAGACTAAAACTGAACGGATTACAGAGAATAAATACCATCAAATAGACTGAACTGTCCACGCGGCATTCTGGAAGGTAACCTAAAACAGCAAGGGTATTTTCATCTTTTCACATGCTACATTGCTCCGATTGAGCTGAAATTTTACAGGAACCTATAAAATACCATTCTCTACAACTTTCATGTTTTGACCTAAGGCCAATTCGGCCTCTAAAATAGGGTTACAAAACCGGACAGAAAGTTGGGGAAAATTTTCCAGATTCTGGAATTTTTGGTATTTAATGGAATTTTCTCAAATTTCTTGTTCTAATCACTACCAAACAACCTTATATAACCTTATTTACAACATTTACAACCACACAACAAGTTTAGGCAGAAACTCTGAAACCCTAGCTTGCTTATTCATCCACTTGAGAAGGATTTGTCCTCAAATTTGGATAGAAATGGATGATACTACAAGCGTTGGTAGTATGAAGCCCAAATCTAAAGCCACCACATATTGGCCCTCATACTATGATTCGGTGCTCATGTCTCTTGGTTAGTTTGAAAATGCTCACAACCAGCCAAGAAAAACTCATGGCTTTACTCCAATGGCTCCTCTTGTTTTTATAATTCCCCTCCTCTTGAAAGCAATTTGCCCACAAATTGAAGCACGAATGGTGACAAGACGAGTTACATGCCTTTGACTCAATCTTGTTACGATTGCTAAAGATGTCATCCGATGCAAAACCCACGTGCTAAGTTGGAAAATAACCCTTGTCGAACCTTGAATCTCACAAACTATCTTCAATGTGTGCTCAACTTGATCGTTTGTGGTCACGAGGTAAGGGTCCTCAAAGTGGTGTGAAGTGTATCCCATGAAATCGAACTCCGGCCAGAACACACTTGCAAGGTCCCATGGCGGATTTGGTGATGTTGGAGCTTCATGTGTACTAAGAGCAAGACGAAAATCACAATGGTCATTGATGTACTTTTTCTTTAAACGAACCCTTGGTACACAACCATCCCCAAAATGTGGAGTGTTCCCTTCAAGATGAGCTTGAATCAACTCCCTTTTGGTGTGGACTGATTTGAGTTGACATTGTTCCGTGAATGGATACCAACGGGGTTTAACTCTTGGAGGCTTGCAAAGCCTATAATTGATTTTGGAATGGAACGCACTAAGAACAGCTCAACTTCCCTTTGCCTGATCTGTATAAAAGAAGAAACACTAAACAAAGCAAAGGTAAGTTCGTTAGGAAAATAATAGGCCTTCACCGGGTTGTTCAAGATCAGCCCACTTTCTCTCTTTTCCTCCTTTTTACCACCCATCTCATCAGATTTTTCCATCTCCTTTTCTAGTTCAACAGCTGACCCTTTCATCTCGTTGCTTTCAACTCCCTCGGGTTTTACCTCTTCAGGCACAATTCCCTCATCTAGCCTTTTCTCCATTCTATAACGCTCAAGCTCATTTTCATGTATGCTAGATCAATACAAAGCTGGTCATAAGTAAGTGATACAAGTACAAAACGACGACTATTAAATAAGAAGGCATACTTATTAGTATGTCCGTCATATTTAACTTCTCGCCTCGACATCCATGCTTTGCCCAACAACACAGGTGTCACTTGAATTGGGACTACATCACACAACACCTCGTCCACATATTTGCCGATTTGAATAGGTACAAGCGTGTGCTTAGTAACCCAAACAACACCACGAGTGCTCATCAACTGGTGCAGTTGAAGATGATCAATGTAGGAGTGGGTAGTGTTCCTAAAATGTAGGAGAGAATGTAGGAGAGTAGCCAAGTGAAAACAAAGGAGTTATCCAAGTGCTTTACTTAGTTTCCTAAATGAATTTGGAAATCAAGTAAAAAACTTGGATGAAGCAAGCAATACTCGGACAGATTTGAAACAAAGAAACCCTAGTGCAAATGAAACCCTAGCCGCCGCCCCACTTGTTTTCTTGTTGCTGAAGTGATGACTAACGACCAAGACAGATTTGGGAACACAACCTTTCGGCAAATTTTGGACACAAATTATCGACAAACTAGACACAAACACAAAAGGGATAACACACCAACAGATTTTGTGTTCGGATAAACAGTAACGTGAACAGTGTCGGTGAAGAGTGACGGTGAACAGTGTCATTTTTTTCTTCTTTTTTTTTTTTTAACAAGGCAGCGGAAAAAACACAAAAACCCTTCGATGCAACTACGAAAAACAAGGATATAACGAAAGATACCTTCACCTAAGCTCTGAAGCCAACTGATACGGTCCTCGATCAACTCGTTTCGAGACACGTAACACGCTTGTCCAAGGATCTAGTGGGGTTGTCCAACGCTTCGATTGTGGAACCTAAAACCAAAACGGACGACACGAATTGATTGAAGGTGGTAGAACGGCGACTCCAATTGAGGTGAATACTATAGTGGATAGGTCGGTAGAACAATCAAGGACAATACGCAAGATTGCTCAAGAACCCCTTGCCAAGCAAGTTAAGGTTCGAATGCTCTCAATAAGTCGAAGAGAAACAAATCAGAATTTTATTATCAAAATTGTGCACCCGTTAATCATACAAAGTGAGCCTTTATATAGGCTAAGGGGCAAATAAAACCCTAAGAAACTAGACAAGGAAGGTCGGCCACTCCTTGGACAAGGTGGGCCGGGCCATGACTCAAATAAACTAATCTAATCCAACTCTAAGCAATTGAACCTAACACTAAGGCCTAGGGCTTAGTCGACCAAACCTTCATGGGCTCTCTTCGTGGGCTTGGATCATCATGTAGACAACTTGATTATCACCTTCCAAGCCTTCAATATCCCGATGGACTCCTTGTTGGTCTTGAACATTTCACAAGAGCTTGAAGGGACTCCTTTGAAGCGCTTGGCCCGTGCACGTGTGACTGGGCCCAATGGAACTCGAACTGGATCATTACTTGGGCTAAGGTCCGTGCACACATCAGTCCCCTCCACTTGAGAAGGATTTGTCCTCAAATTTGGATAGAAATGGATGATACTACAAGCGTTGGTAGTATGAAGCCCAAATCTAAAGCCACCACATATTGGCCCTCATACTATGATTCGGTGCTCATGTATCTTGGTTAGTTTGAAAATGCTCACAACCAGCCAAGAAAAACTCATGGCTTTACTCCAATGGCTCCTCTTGTTTGTATAATTCCCCTCCTCTTGAAAGCAATTTGCCCACAAATTGAAGCACGAATGGTGACAAGACGAGTTACATGCCTTTGACTCAATCTTGTTACGATTGCTACAGATGTCATCCGATGCAAAACCCACGTGCTAAGTTTGAAAATAACCCTTGTCGAACCTTGAATCTCACAAACTATCTTCAATGTGTGCTCAACTTGATCGTTTGTGGTCACGAGGTAAGGGTCCTCAAAGTGGTGTGAAGTGTATCCCATGAAATCGAACTCCGGCCAGAACACACTTGCAAGGTCCCATGGCGGATTTGGTGATGTTGGAGCTTCATGTGTACTAAGAGCAAGACGAAAATCACAATGGTCATTGATGTACTTGTTCTTTAAACGAACCCTTGGTACACAACCATCCCCAAAATGTGGAGTGTTCCCTTCAAGATGAGCTCGAATCAACTCCCTTTTGGTGTGGACTGATTTGAGTTGACATTGTTCCGTGAATGGATACCAACGGGGTTTAACTCTTGGAGGCTTGCAAAGCCTATAATTGATTTTGGAATGGAACGCACTAAGAACAGCTCAACTTCCCTTTGCCTGATCTGTATAAAAGAAGAAACACTAAACAAAGCAAAGGTAAGTTCGTTAGGAAAATAATAGGCCTTCACCGGGTTGTTCAAGATCAGCCCACTTTCTCTCTTTTCCTCCTTTTTACCACCCATCTCATCAGATTTTTCCATCTCCTTTTCTAGTTCAACAGCTGACCCTTTCATCTCGTTGCTTTCAACTCCCTCGGGTTTTACCTCTTCAGGCACAATTCCCTCATCTAGCCTTTTCTCCATTCTATAACGCTCAAGCTCATTTTCATGTATGCTAGATCAATACAAAGCTGGTCATAAGTAAGTGATACAAGTACAAAACGACGACTATTAAATAAGAAGGCATACTTATTAGTATGTCCGTCATATTTAACTTCTCGCCTCGACATCCATGCTTTGCCCAACAACACAGGTGTCACTTGAATTCGGACTACATCACACAACACCTCGTCCACATATTTGCCGATTTGAATAGGTACAAGTGTATGCTTAGTAACCCAAACAACACCACGAGTACTCATCAACTGGTACAGTTGAAGATGATCAATGTAGGAGTGGGTAGTGTTCCTAAAATGTAGGAGAGTAGCCAAGTGAAAACAAAGGAGTTATCCAAGTGCTTTACTTAGTTTCCTAAATGAATTTGGAAATCAAGTAAACAACTTGGATGAAGCAAGCAATACTCGGACAGATTTGAAACAAAGAAACCCTAGTGCAAATGAAACCCTAGCCGCCGCCCCACTTGTTTTCTTGTTGCTGAAGTGATGACTAACGACCAAGACAGATTTGGGAACACAACCTTTCGGCAAATTTTGGACAGAAATTATCGACAAACTAGACACAAACACAAAAGGGATAACACACCAACAGATTTTGTGTTCGGATAAACAGTAACGTGAACAGTGTCAGTGAAGAGTGACGGTGAACAGTGTCATTTTTTTCTTCTTTTTTTTTTTTTAACAAGGCAGCGGACAAAACACAAAAACCCTTCGACGCAACTACGAAAAACAAGGATATAACGAAAGATACCTTCACCTAAGCTCTGAAGCCAACTGATACGGTCCTCGATCAACTCGTTTCGAGACACGTAACACGCTTGTCCAAGGATCGAGTGAGGTTGTCCAACGCTTGGATTGCGGAACCTAAAACCAAAACGGACGACACGAATTGATTGAAGGTGGTAGAACGGCGACTCCAATTGAGGTGAATACTCTAGTGGATAGGTCGGTAGAACAATCAAGGACAATACGCAAGATTGCTCAAGAACCCTTGCCAAGCAAGTTAAGGTTCGAATGCTCTCAATAAGTCGAAGGGAAACAAATCAGAATTTTATTATCAAAATTGTGCACCCGTTAATCATACAAAGTGAGCCTTTATATAGGCTAAGGGGCTAATAAAACCCTAAGAAACTAGACAAGGAAGGTCGGCCACTCCTTGGACAAGGTAGGCCGGGCCATGACTCAAATAAACTAATCTAATCCAACTCTAAGCAATTGAACCTAACAGTAAGGCCTAGGGCTTAGTCGACCAAACCTTCATGGGCTCTCTTCGTCGGCCTGGATCATCATGTAGACAACTTGATTATCACCTTCCAAGCCTTCAATATCCCGATGGACTCCTTGTTGGTCTTGAACATTTCACACAAGAGCTTGAAGGGACTCCTTGAAGCGCTTGGCCCGTGCACGTGTGACTGGGCCCAATGGAACTCGAACTGGATCATTACTTGGGCTAAGGTCCGTGCACACATCAGTCCCCTCCACTTGAGAAGGATTTGTCCTCAAATCTGGATAGAAATGGATGATACTACAAGCGTTGGTAGTATGAAGCCCAAATCTAATGCCACCACATATTGGCCCACATACTATGATTCGGTGCTCATGTCTCTTGGTTAGTTTGAAAATGCTCACAACCAGCCAAGAAAAACTCATGGCTTTACTCGAATGGCTCCTCTTGTTTGTATAATTCCCCTCCTATTGAAAGCAATTTGCCGACAAATTGAAGCACGAATGGTGACAAGACGAGTTACATGCCTTTGACTCAATCTTGTTACGATTGCTACAGATGTCATCCGATGCAAAACCCACGTGCTAAGTTGGAAAATAACCCTTGTCGAACCTTGAATCTCACAAACTATCTTCAATGTGTGCTCAACTTGATCGTTTGTGGTGACGAGGTAAGGGTCCTCAAAGTGGTGTGAAGTGTATCCCATGAAATCGAACTCCGGCCAGAACACACTTGCAAGGTCCCATGGCGGATTTGGTGATCTTGGAGCTTCATGTGTACTAAGAGCAAGAGGAAAATCACAATGGTCATTGATGTACTTGTTCTTTAAACGAACCCTTGGTACACAACCATCCCCAAAATGTGGAGTGTTCCCTTCAAGATGAGCTCGAATCAACTCCCTTTTGGTGTGGACTGATTTGAGTTGACATTGTTCCGTGAATGGATACCAACGGGGTTTAACTCTTGGAGGCTTGCAAAGCCTATAATTGATTTTGGAATGGAACGCACTAAGAACAGCTCAACTTCCCTTTGCCTGATCTGTATAAAAGAAGAAACACTAAACAAAGCAAAGGTAAGTTCGTTAGGAAAATAATAGGCCTTCACCGGGTTGT
Source organism: Coffea arabica (assembly GCF_036785885.1). NCBI lineage: Eukaryota > Viridiplantae > Streptophyta > Magnoliopsida > Gentianales > Rubiaceae > Coffea > Coffea arabica. The sequence continues at coordinate 47,701,655 of NC_092312.1, read as the reverse complement.
TCAAGATCAGCCCACTTTCTCTCTTTTCCTCCATTTTACCACCCATCTCATCAGATTTTTCCATCTCTTTCTCTAGTTCAATAGCTGATCCTTTCATCTCGTTGCTTTCAACTCCCTCGGGTTTTACCTCTTTAGGCACAATTCCCTCATCTAGCCTTTTCTCCATTCTATAACGCTCAAGCTCATTTTCATGTATGCTAGATCAATACAAAGCTGGTCATAAGTAAGTGATACAAGTACAAAACGACGACTATTAAATAAGAAGGCATACTTATTAGTATGTCCGTCATATTTAACTTCTCGCCTCGACATCCATGCTTTGCCCAACAACACAGGTGTCACTTGAATTCGGACTACATCACACAACACCTCGTCCACATATTTGCCGATTTGAATAGGTACAAGCGTGTGCTTAGTAACCCAAACAACACCACGAGTACTCATCAACTGGTACAGTTGAAGATGATCAATGGTTGGAAGATTTAATTTCTCAACCATGATAGCACTTGCAAGGATGACTTCACAACTCCCATCAATGGGCAAGCTACAAATTTTATCTTTGACGCCGCAACGAGTATAAAACCAACCAAGCAACTGAGATTTGATGAGGTCCAATTGCTCATCTACACCGCGTAATGCCACTTCTTTGACTCCCTTAGGATCAGGAAGACAATGTTGTGGGCTAGCTTTTATGCGTCTTGTATTCGCCATGACGTATGAGAGAACCTGCAAAAAGTTAGCAACGAAGCCGAAGATGTTGCCTTTCACGCTCCCTCACGTGTATCCACTCGCACTCGTGTATATGGATGTCACTCTAATTGACTTACCAAATGCTTTTACCTGTAGTTGAGAAAGGCCGCTCAAGTCCAATAATTGTCACCACTTTTGCCATAAGAGTAACCAAGAAGGTAAGACACAAATGTGGGTGCAAAATGAAGTGGGAATGGACGAATTTGGAAGGCCAATAGTGGCGGACAGAAATGGAAGTGCACCAATGGGAACATAAAAGATAGAAACCCTAGCTTCCAAAAATGTAGGAGTAGGTCTACAGGGTTCATAACTACTCCTCTTACTACAGGACGCTTACCTAGCCAACGCTTAGATCCGGCTCTACCCAAACTTTTCTGGTTCACCCCAACATTCCCTACTTGTCCGACTGTTGCTGAGCAGTTTTTGGATATCAAACGGACCTCCCCAGAAGGTAGTGTTCCTAAATTGTAGGAGAGAATGTAGGAGAGTAGCCAAGTGAAAACAAAGGAGTTATCCGAGTGCTTTACTTAGTTTCCTAAATGAATTTGGAAATCAAGTAAACAACTTGGATGAAGCAAGCAATACTCGGACAGATTTGAAACAAAGAAACCCTAGTGCAAATGAGACCGTAGCCGCCGCCCCACTTGTTTTCTTGTTGCTCAAGTGATGACTAACGACCAAGACAGATTTGGGAACACAACCTTTCGGCAAATTTTGGACAGAAATTATCGACAAACTAGACACAAACACAAAAGGGATAACACACCAACAGATTTTGTGTTCGGATAAACAGTAACGTGAACAGTGTCGGTGAAGAGTGACGGTGAACAGTGTCATTTTTTTCTTCTTTTTTTTTTTAACAAGGCAGCGGACAAAACACAAAAACCCTTCGACGCAACTACGAAAAACAAGGATATAACGAAAGATACCTTCACCTAAGCTCTGAAGCCAACTGATACGGTCCTCGATCAACTCGTTTCGAGACACGTAACACGCTTGTCCAAGGATCGAGTGAGGTTGTCAAACGCTTGGATTGCGGAACCTAAAACCAAAACGGACGACACGAATTGATTGAAGGTGGTAGAACGGCGACTCCAATTGAGGTGAATACTCTAGTGGATAGGTCGGTAGAACAATCAAGGACAATACGCAAGATTGCTCAAGAACCCTTGCCAAGCAAGTTAAGGTTCGAATGCTCTCAATAAGTCGAAGAGAAACAAATCAGAATTTTATTATCAAAATTGTGCACCCGTTAATCATACAAAGTGAGCCTTTATATAGGCTAAGGGGCTAATAAAACCCTAAGAAACTAGACAAGGAAGGTCGGCCACTCCTTGGACAAGGTAGGCCGGGCCATGACTCAAATAAACTAATCTAATCCAACTCTAAGCAATTGAACCTAACAGTAAGGCCTAGGGCTTAGTCGACCAAACCTTCATGGGCTCTCTTCGTCGGCCTGGATCATCATGCCACTTTCTCTCTTTTCCTCCTTTTTACCACCCATCTCATCAGATTTTTCCATCTCTTTTTCTAGTTCAACAGCTGACCCTTTCATCTCGTTGCTTTCAACTCCCTCGGGTTAACCTCTTCAGGCACAATTCCCTCATCTAGCCTTTTCTCTATTCTATAACGCTCAAGCTCATTTTCATGTATGCTAGATCAATACAAAGCTGGTCATAAGTAAGTGATACAAGTACAAAACGACGACTATTAAATAAGAAGGCATACTTATTAGTATGTCCGTCATATTTAACTTCTCGCCTCGACATCCATGCTTTGCCCAACAACACAAGTGTCACTTGAATTGGGACTACATCACACAACACCTCGTCCACATATTTGCCGATTTGAATAGGTACAAGTGTGTGCTTAGTAACCCAAACAACACCACGAGTACTCATCAACTGGTACAGTTGAAGATGATCAATGGTTGGAAGATTTAATTTCTCAACCATGATAGCACTTGCAAGGATGACTTCACAACTCCCATCAATGGGCAAGCTACAAATTTTATCTTTGACACCGCAACGAGTATAAAACCAACCAAGCAACTGAGATTTGATGAGGTCCAATTGCTCATCTACACCGCGTAATGCCACTTCTTTGACTCCCTTAGGATCAGGAAGACAATGTTGTGGGCTAGCTTTTATGCGTCTTGTATTCGCCATGACGTATGAGGGAACCTGCAAAAAGTTAGCAACGAAGCCGAAGATGTTGCCTTTCACGCTCCCTCACGTGTATCCACTCGCACTCGTGTATATGGATGTCACTCTAATTGACTTACCAAATGCTTTTACCTGTAGTTGAGAAAGGCCGCTCAAGTCCAATAATTGTCACCACTTTTGCCATAAGAGTAACCAAGAAGGTAAGACACAAATGTGGGTGCAAAATGAAGTGGGAATGGACGAATTTGGAAGGCCAATAGTGGCGGACAGAAATGGAAGTGCACCAATGGGAACATAAAAGATAGAAACCCTAGCTTCCAAAAATGTAGGAGTAGGTCTACAGGGTTCATAACTACTCCTCTTACTACAGGACGCTTACCTAGCCAACGCTTAGATCCGGCTCTACCCAAACTTTTCTGGTTCACCCCAACATTCCCTACTTGTCCGACTGTTGCTGAGCAGTTTTTGGATATCAAACGGACCTCCCCAGAAGGTAGTGTTCCTAAATTGTAGGAGAGAATGTAGGAGAGTAGCCAAGTGAAAACAAAGGAGTTATCCGAGTGCTTTACTTAGTTTCCTAAATGAATTTGGAAATCAAGTAAACAACTTGGATGAAGCAAGCAATACTCGGACAGATTTGAAACAAAGAAACCCTAGTGCAAATGAGACCGTAGCCGCCGCCCCACTTGTTTTCTTGTTGCTCAAGTGATGACTAACGACCAAGACAGATTTGGGAACACAACCTTTCGGCAAATTTTGGACAGAAATTATCGACAAACTAGACACAAACACAAAAGGGATAACACACCAACAGATTTTGTGTTCGGATAAACAGTAACGTGAACAGTGTCGGTGAAGAGTGACGGTGAACAGTGTCATTTTTTTCTTCTTTTTTTTTTTAACAAGGCAGCGGACAAAACACAAAAACCCTTCGACGCAACTACGAAAAACAAGGATATAACGAAAGATACCTTCACCTAAGCTCTGAAGCCAACTGATACGGTCCTCGATCAACTCGTTTCGAGACACGTAACACGCTTGTCCAAGGATCGAGTGAGGTTGTCCAACGCTTGGATTGCGGAACCTAAAACCAAAACGGACGACACGAATTGATTGAAGGTGGTAGAACGGCGACTCCAATTGAGGTGAATACTCTAGTGGATAGGTCGATAGAACAATCAAGGACAATACGCAAGATTGCTCAAGAACCCTTGCCAAGCAAGTTAAGGTTCGAATGCTCTCAATAAGTCGAAGAGAAACAAATCAGAATTTTATTATCAAAATTGTGCACCCGTTAATCATACAAAGTGAGCCTTTATATAGGCTAAGGGGCTAATAAAACCCTAAGAAACTAGACAAGGAAGGTCGGCCACTCCTTGGACAAGGTAGGCCGGGCCATGACTCAAATAAACTAATCTAATCCAACTCTAAGCAATTGAACCTAACAGTAAGGCCTAGGGCTTAGTCGACCAAACCTTCATGGGCTCTCTTCGTCGGCCTGGATCATCATGTAGACAACTTGATTATCACCTTCCAAGCCTTCAATATCCCGATGGACTCCTTGTTGGTCTTGAACATTTCACACAAGAGCTTGAAGGGACTCCTTGAAGCGCTTGGCCCGTGCACGTGTGACTGGGCCCAATGGAACTCGAACTGGATCATTACTTGGGCTAAGGTCCGTGCACACATCAGTCCCCTCCACTTGAGAAGGATTTGTCCTCAAATCTGGATAGAAATGGATGATACTACAAGCGTTGGTAGTATGAAGCCCAAATCTAATGCCACCACATATTGGCCCTCATACTATGATTCGGTGCTCATGTCTCTTGGTTAGTTTGAAAATGCTCACAACCAGCCAAGAAAAACTCATGGCTTTACTCGAATGGCTCCTCTTGTTTGTATAATTCCCCTCCTATTGAAAGCAATTTGCCGACAAATTGAAGCACGAATGGTGACAAGACGAGTTACATGCCTTTGACTCAATCTTGTTACGATTGCTACAGATGTCATCCGATGCAAAACCCACGTGCTAAGTTGGAAAATAACCCTTGTCGAACCTTGAATCTCACAAACTATCTTCAATGTGTGCTCAACTTGATCGTTTGTGGTCACGAGGTAAGGGTCCTCAAAGTGGTGTGAAGTGTATCCCATGAAATCGAACTCCGGCCAGAACACACTTGCAAGGTCCCATGGCGGATTTGGTGATCTTGGAGCTTCATGTGTACTAAGAGCAAGAGGAAAATCACAATGGTCATTGATGTACTTGTTCTTTAAACGAACCCTTGGTACACAACCATCCCCAAAATGTGGAGTGTTCCCTTCAAGATGAGCTCGAATCAACTCCCTTTTGGTGTGGACTGATTTGAGTTGACATTGTTCCGTGAATGGATACCAACGGGGTTTAACTCTTGGAGGCTTGCAAAGCCTATAATTGATTTTGGAATGGAACGCACTAAGAACAGCTCAACTTCCCTTTGCCTGATCTGTATAAAAGAAGAAACACTAAACAAAGCAAAGGTAAGTTCGTTAGGAAAATAATAGGCCTTCACCGGGTTGTTCAAGATCAGCCCACTTTCTCTCTTTTCCTCCTTTTTACCACCCATCTCATCAGATTTTTCCATCTCTTTTTCTAGTTCAACAGCTGACCCTTTCATCTCGTTGCTTTCAACTCCCTCGGGTTAACCTCTTCAGGCACAATTCCCTCATCTAGCCTTTTCTCTATTCTATAACGCTCAAGCTCATTTTCATGTATGCTAGATCAATACAAAGCTGGTCATAAGTAAGTGATACAAGTACAAAACGACGACTATTAAATAAGAAGGCATACTTATTAGTATGTCCGTCATATTTAACTTCTCGCCTCGACATCCATGCTTTGCCCAACAACACAAGTGTCACTTGAATTGGGACTACATCACACAACACCTCGTCCACATATTTGCCGATTTGAATAGGTACAAGTGTGTGCTTAGTAACCCAAACAACACCACGAGTACTCATCAACTGGTACAGTTGAAGATGATCAATGGTTGGAAGATTTAATTTCTCAACCATGATAGCACTTGCAAGGATGACTTCACAACTCCCATCAATGGGCAAGCTACAAATTTTATCTTTGACACCGCAACGAGTATAAAACCAACCAAGCAACTGAGATTTGATGAGGTCCAATTGCTCATCTACACCGCGTAATGCCACTTCTTTGACTCCCTTAGGATCAGGAAGACAATGTTGTGGGCTAGCTTTTATGCGTCTTGTATTCGCCATGACGTATGAGGGAACCTGCAAAAAGTTAGCAACGAAGCCGAAGATGTTGCCTTTCACGCTCCCTCACGTGTATCCACTCGCACTCGTGTATATGGATGTCACTCTAATTGACTTACCAAATGCTTTTACCTGTAGTTGAGAAAGGCCGCTCAAGTCCAATAATTGTCACCACTTTTGCCATAAGAGTAACCAAGAAGGTAAGACACAAATGTGGGTGCAAAATGAAGTGGGAATGGACGAATTTGGAAGGCCAATAGTGGCGGACAGAAATGGAAGTGCACCAATGGGAACATAAAAGATAGAAACCCTAGCTTCCAAAAATGTAGGAGTAGGTCTACAGGGTTCATAACTACTCCTCTTACTACAGGACGCTTACCTAGCCAACGCTTAGATCCGGCTCTACCCAAACTTTTCTGGTTCACCCCAACATTCCCTACTTGTCCGACTGTTGCTGAGCAGTTTTTGGATATCAAACGGACCTCCCCAGAAGGTAGTGTTCCTAAATTGTAGGAGAGAATGTAGGAGAGTAGCCAAGTGAAAACAAAGGAGTTATCCGAGTGCTTTACTTAGTTTCCTAAATGAATTTGGAAATCAAGTAAACAACTTGGATGAAGCAAGCAATACTCGGACAGATTTGAAACAAAGAAACCCTAGTGCAAATGAGACCGTAGCCGCCGCCCCACTTGTTTTCTTGTTGCTCAAGTGATGACTAACGACCAAGACAGATTTGGGAACACAACCTTTCGGCAAATTTTGGACAGAAATTATCGACAAACTAGACACAAACACAAAAGGGATAACACACCAACAGATTTTGTGTTCGGATAAACAGTAACGTGAACAGTGTCGGTGAAGAGTGACGGTGAACAGTGTCATTTTTTTCTTCTTTTTTTTTTTAACAAGGCAGCGGACAAAACACAAAAACCCTTCGACGCAACTACGAAAAACAAGGATATAACGAAAGATACCTTCACCTAAGCTCTGAAGCCAACTGATACGGTCCTCGATCAACTCGTTTCGAGACACGTAACACGCTTGTCCAAGGATCGAGTGAGGTTGTCCAACGCTTGGATTGCGGAACCTAAAACCAAAACGGACGACACGAATTGATTGAAGGTGGTAGAACGGCGACTCCAATTGAGGTGAATACTCTAGTGGATAGGTCGATAGAACAATCAAGGACAATACGCAAGATTGCTCAAGAACCCTTGCCAAGCAAGTTAAGGTTCGAATGCTCTCAATAAGTCGAAGAGAAACAAATCAGAATTTTATTATCAAAATTGTGCACCCGTTAATCATACAAAGTGAGCCTTTATATAGGCTAAGGGGCTAATAAAACCCTAAGAAACTAGACAAGGAAGGTCGGCCACTCCTTGGACAAGGTAGGCCGGGCCATGACTCAAATAAACTAATCTAATCCAACTCTAAGCAATTGAACCTAACAGTAAGGCCTAGGGCTTAGTCGACCAAACCTTCATGGGCTCTCTTCGTCGGCCTGGATCATCATGTAGACAACTTGATTATCACCTTCCAAGCCTTCAATATCCCGATGGACTCCTTGTTGGTCTTGAACATTTCACACAAGAGCTTGAAGGGACTCCTTGAAGCGCTTGGCCCGTGCACGTGTGACTGGGCCCAATGGAACTCGAACTGGATCATTACTTGGGCTAAGGTCCGTGCACACATCAGTCCCCTCCACTTGAGAAGGATTTGTCCTCAAATCTGGATAGAAATGGATGATACTACAAGCGTTGGTAGTATGAAGCCCAAATCTAATGCCACCACATATTGGCCCTCATACTATGATTCGGTGCTCATGTCTCTTGGTTAGTTTGAAAATGCTCACAACCAGCCAAGAAAAACTCATGGCTTTACTCGAATGGCTCCTCTTGTTTGTATAATTCCCCTCCTATTGAAAGCAATTTGCCGACAAATTGAAGCACGAATGGTGACAAGACGAGTTACATGCCTTTGACTCAATCTTGTTACGATTGCTACAGATGTCATCCGATGCAAAACCCACGTGCTAAGTTGGAAAATAACCCTTGTCGAACCTTGAATCTCACAAACTATCTTCAATGTGTGCTCAACTTGATCGTTTGTGGTCACGAGGTAAGGGTCCTCAAAGTGGTGTGAAGTGTATCCCATGAAATCGAACTCCGGCCAGAACACACTTGCAAGGTCCCATGGCGGATTTGGTGATCTTGGAGCTTCATGTGTACTAAGAGCAAGAGGAAAATCACAATGGTCATTGATGTACTTGTTCTTTAAACGAACCCTTGGTACACAACCATCCCCAAAATGTGGAGTGTTCCCTTCAAGATGAGCTCGAATCAACTCCCTTTTGGTGTGGACTGATTTGAGTTGACATTGTTCCGTGAATGGATACCAACGGGGTTTAACTCTTGGAGGCTTGCAAAGCCTATAATTGATTTTGGAATGGAACGCACTAAGAACAGCTCAACTTCCCTTTGCCTGATCTGTATAAAAGAAGAAACACTAAACAAAGCAAAGGTAAGTTCGTTAGGAAAATAATAGGCCTTCACCGGGTTGTTCAAGATCAGCCCACTTTCTCTCTTTTCCTCCTTTTTACCACCCATCTCATCAGATTTTTCCATCTCTTTTTCTAGTTCAACAGCTGACCCTTTCATCTCGTTGCTTTCAACTCCCTCGGGTTAACCTCTTCAGGCACAATTCCCTCATCTAGCCTTTTCTCTATTCTATAACGCTCAAGCTCATTTTCATGTATGCTAGATCAATACAAAGCTGGTCATAAGTAAGTGATACAAGTACAAAACGACGACTATTAAATAAGAAGGCATACTTATTAGTATGTCCGTCATATTTAACTTCTCGCCTCGACATCCATGCTTTGCCCAACAACACAAGTGTCACTTGAATTGGGACTACATCACACAACACCTCGTCCACATATTTGCCGATTTGAATAGGTACAAGTGTGTGCTTAGTAACCCAAACAACACCACGAGTACTCATCAACTGGTACAGTTGAAGATGATCAATGGTTGGAAGATTTAATTTCTCAACCATGATAGCACTTGCAAGGATGACTTCACAACTCCCATCAATGGGCAAGCTACAAATTTTATCTTTGACACCGCAACGAGTATAAAACCAACCAAGCAACTGAGATTTGATGAGGTCCAATTGCTCATCTACACCGCGTAATGCCACTTCTTTGACTCCCTTAGGATCAGGAAGACAATGTTGTGGGCTAGCTTTTATGCGTCTTGTATTCGCCATGACGTATGAGGGAACCTGCAAAAAGTTAGCAACGAAGCCGAAGATGTTGCCTTTCACGCTCCCTCACGTGTATCCACTCGCACTCGTGTATATGGATGTCACTCTAATTGACTTACCAAATGCTTTTACCTGTAGTTGAGAAAGGCCGCTCAAGTCCAATAATTGTCACCACTTTTGCCATAAGAGTAACCAAGAAGGTAAGACACAAATGTGGGTGCAAAATGAAGTGGGAATGGACGAATTTGGAAGGCCAATAGTGGCGGACAGAAATGGAAGTGCACCAATGGGAACATAAAAGATAGAAACCCTAGCTTCCAAAAATGTAGGAGTAGGTCTACAGGGTTCATAACTACTCCTCTTACTACAGGACGCTTACCTAGCCAACGCTTAGATCCGGCTCTACCCAAACTTTTCTGGTTCACCCCAACATTCCCTACTTGTCCGACTGTTGCTGAGCAGTTTTTGGATATCAAACGGACCTCCCCAGAAGGTAGTGTTCCTAAATTGTAGGAGAGAATGTAGGAGAGTAGCCAAGTGAAAACAAAGGAGTTATCCGAGTGCTTTACTTAGTTTCCTAAATGAATTTGGAAATCAAGTAAACAACTTGGATGAAGCAAGCAATACTCGGACAGATTTGAAACAAAGAAACCCTAGTGCAAATGAGACCGTAGCCGCCGCCCCACTTGTTTTCTTGTTGCTCAAGTGATGACTAACGACCAAGACAGATTTGGGAACACAACCTTTCGGCAAATTTTGGACAGAAATTATCGACAAACTAGACACAAACACAAAAGGGATAACACACCAACAGATTTTGTGTTCGGATAAACAGTAACGTGAACAGTGTCGGTGAAGAGTGACGGTGAACAGTGTCATTTTTTTCTTCTTTTTTTTTTTAACAAGGCAGCGGACAAAACACAAAAACCCTTCGACGCAACTACGAAAAACAAGGATATAACGAAAGATACCTTCACCTAAGCTCTGAAGCCAACTGATACGGTCCTCGATCAACTCGTTTCGAGACACGTAACACGCTTGTCCAAGGATCGAGTGAGGTTGTCCAACGCTTGGATTGCGGAACCTAAAACCAAAACGGACGACACGAATTGATTGAAGGTGGTAGAACGGCGACTCCAATTGAGGTGAATACTCTAGTGGATAGGTCGATAGAACAATCAAGGACAATACGCAAGATTGCTCAAGAACCCTTGCCAAGCAAGTTAAGGTTCGAATGCTCTCAATAAGTCGAAGAGAAACAAATCAGAATTTTATTATCAAAATTGTGCACCCGTTAATCATACAAAGTGAGCCTTTATATAGGCTAAGGGGCTAATAAAACCCTAAGAAACTAGACAAGGAAGGTCGGCCACTCCTTGGACAAGGTAGGCCGGGCCATGACTCAAATAAACTAATCTAATCCAACTCTAAGCAATTGAACCTAACAGTAAGGCCTAGGGCTTAGTCGACCAAACCTTCATGGGCTCTCTTCGTCGGCCTGGATCATCATGTAGACAACTTGATTATCACCTTCCAAGCCTTCAATATCCCGATGGACTCCTTGTTGGTCTTGAACATTTCACACAAGAGCTTGAAGGGACTCCTTGAAGCGCTTGGCCCGTGCACGTGTGACTGGGCCCAATGGAACTCGAACTGGATCATTACTTGGGCTAAGGTCCGTGCACACATCAGTCCCCTCCACTTGAGAAGGATTTGTCCTCAAATCTGGATAGAAATGGATGATACTACAAGCGTTGGTAGTATGAAGCCCAAATCTAATGCCACCACATATTGGCCCTCATACTATGATTCGGTGCTCATGTCTCTTGGTTAGTTTGAAAATGCTCACAACCAGCCAAGAAAAACTCATGGCTTTACTCGAATGGCTCCTCTTGTTTGTATAATTCCCCTCCTATTGAAAGCAATTTGCCGACAAATTGAAGCACGAATGGTGACAAGACGAGTTACATGCCTTTGACTCAATCTTGTTACGATTGCTACAGATGTCATCCGATGCAAAACCCACGTGCTAAGTTGGAAAATAACCCTTGTCGAACCTTGAATCTCACAAACTATCTTCAATGTGTGCTCAACTTGATCGTTTGTGGTCACGAGGTAAGGGTCCTCAAAGTGGTGTGAAGTGTATCCCATGAAATCGAACTCCGGCCAGAACACACTTGCAAGGTCCCATGGCGGATTTGGTGATCTTGGAGCTTCATGTGTACTAAGAGCAAGAGGAAAATCACAATGGTCATTGATGTACTTGTTCTTTAAACGAACCCTTGGTACACAACCATCCCCAAAATGTGGAGTGTTCCCTTCAAGATGAGCTCGAATCAACTCCCTTTTGGTGTGGACTGATTTGAGTTGACATTGTTCCGTGAATGGATACCAACGGGGTTTAACTCTTGGAGGCTTGCAAAGCCTATAATTGATTTTGGAATGGAACGCACTAAGAACAGCTCAACTTCCCTTTGCCTGATCTGTATAAAAGAAGAAACACTAAACAAAGCAAAGGTAAGTTCGTTAGGAAAATAATAGGCCTTCACCGGGTTGTTCAAGATCAGCCCACTTTCTCTCTTTTCCTCCTTTTTACCACCCATCTCATCAGATTTTTCCATCTCTTTTTCTAGTTCAACAGCTGACCCTTTCATCTCGTTGCTTTCAACTCCCTCGGGTTAACCTCTTCAGGCACAATTCCCTCATCTAGCCTTTTCTCTATTCTATAACGCTCAAGCTCATTTTCATGTATGCTAGATCAATACAAAGCTGGTCATAAGTAAGTGATACAAGTACAAAACGACGACTATTAAATAAGAAGGCATACTTATTAGTATGTCCGTCATATTTAACTTCTCGCCTCGACATCCATGCTTTGCCCAACAACACAAGTGTCACTTGAATTGGGACTACATCACACAACACCTCGTCCACATATTTGCCGATTTGAATAGGTACAAGTGTGTGCTTAGTAACCCAAACAACACCACGAGTACTCATCAACTGGTACAGTTGAAGATGATCAATGGTTGGAAGATTTAATTTCTCAACCATGATAGCACTTGCAAGGATGACTTCACAACTCCCATCAATGGGCAAGCTACAAATTTTATCTTTGACACCGCAACGAGTATAAAACCAACCAAGCAACTGAGATTTGATGAGGTCCAATTGCTCATCTACACCGCGTAATGCCACTTCTTTGACTCCCTTAGGATCAGGAAGACAATGTTGTGGGCTAGCTTTTATGCGTCTTGTATTCGCCATGACGTATGAGGGAACCTGCAAAAAGTTAGCAACGAAGCCGAAGATGTTGCCTTTCACGCTCCCTCACGTGTATCCACTCGCACTCGTGTATATGGATGTCACTCTAATTGACTTACCAAATGCTTTTACCTGTAGTTGAGAAAGGCCGCTCAAGTCCAATAATTGTCACCACTTTTGCCATAAGAGTAACCAAGAAGGTAAGACACAAATGTGGGTGCAAAATGAAGTGGGAATGGACGAATTTGGAAGGCCAATAGTGGCGGACAGAAATGGAAGTGCACCAATGGGAACATAAAAGATAGAAACCCTAGCTTCCAAAAATGTAGGAGTAGGTCTACAGGGTTCATAACTACTCCTCTTACTACAGGACGCTTACCTAGCCAACGCTTAGATCCGGCTCTACCCAAACTTTTCTGGTTCACCCCAACATTCCCTACTTGTCCGACTGTTGCTGAGCAGTTTTTGGATATCAAACGGACCTCCCCAGAAGGTAGTGTTCCTAAATTGTAGGAGAGAATGTAGGAGAGTAGCCAAGTGAAAACAAAGGAGTTATCCGAGTGCTTTACTTAGTTTCCTAAATGAATTTGGAAATCAAGTAAACAACTTGGATGAAGCAAGCAATACTCGGACAGATTTGAAACAAAGAAACCCTAGTGCAAATGAGACCGTAGCCGCCGCCCCACTTGTTTTCTTGTTGCTCAAGTGATGACTAACGACCAAGACAGATTTGGGAACACAACCTTTCGGCAAATTTTGGACAGAAATTATCGACAAACTAGACACAAACACAAAAGGGATAACACACCAACAGATTTTGTGTTCGGATAAACAGTAACGTGAACAGTGTCGGTGAAGAGTGACGGTGAACAGTGTCATTTTTTTCTTCTTTTTTTTTTTAACAAGGCAGCGGACAAAACACAAAAACCCTTCGACGCAACTACGAAAAACAAGGATATAACGAAAGATACCTTCACCTAAGCTCTGAAGCCAACTGATACGGTCCTCGATCAACTCGTTTCGAGACACGTAACACGCTTGTCCAAGGATCGAGTGAGGTTGTCCAACGCTTGGATTGCGGAACCTAAAACCAAAACGGACGACACGAATTGATTGAAGGTGGTAGAACGGCGACTCCAATTGAGGTGAATACTCTAGTGGATAGGTCGATAGAACAATCAAGGACAATACGCAAGATTGCTCAAGAACCCTTGCCAAGCAAGTTAAGGTTCGAATGCTCTCAATAAGTCGAAGAGAAACAAATCAGAATTTTATTATCAAAATTGTGCACCCGTTAATCATACAAAGTGAGCCTTTATATAGGCTAAGGGGCTAATAAAACCCTAAGAAACTAGACAAGGAAGGTCGGCCACTCCTTGGACAAGGTAGGCCGGGCCATGACTCAAATAAACTAATCTAATCCAACTCTAAGCAATTGAACCTAACAGTAAGGCCTAGGGCTTAGTCGACCAAACCTTCATGGGCTCTCTTCGTCGGCCTGGATCATCATGTAGACAACTTGATTATCACCTTCCAAGCCTTCAATATCCCGATGGACTCCTTGTTGGTCTTGAACATTTCACACAAGAGCTTGAAGGGACTCCTTGAAGCGCTTGGCCCGTGCACGTGTGACTGGGCCCAATGGAACTCGAACTGGATCATTACTTGGGCTAAGGTCCGTGCACACATCAGTCCCCTCCACTTGAGAAGGATTTGTCCTCAAATCTGGATAGAAATGGATGATACTACAAGCGTTGGTAGTATGAAGCCCAAATCTAATGCCACCACATATTGGCCCTCATACTATGATTCGGTGCTCATGTCTCTTGGTTAGTTTGAAAATGCTCACAACCAGCCAAGAAAAACTCATGGCTTTACTCGAATGGCTCCTCTTGTTTGTATAATTCCCCTCCTATTGAAAGCAATTTGCCGACAAATTGAAGCACGAATGGTGACAAGACGAGTTACATGCCTTTGACTCAATCTTGTTACGATTGCTACAGATGTCATCCGATGCAAAACCCACGTGCTAAGTTGGAAAATAACCCTTGTCGAACCTTGAATCTCACAAACTATCTTCAATGTGTGCTCAACTTGATCGTTTGTGGTCACGAGGTAAGGGTCCTCAAAGTGGTGTGAAGTGTATCCCATGAAATCGAACTCCGGCCAGAACACACTTGCAAGGTCCCATGGCGGATTTGGTGATCTTGGAGCTTCATGTGTACTAAGAGCAAGAGGAAAATCACAATGGTCATTGATGTACTTGTTCTTTAAACGAACCCTTGGTACACAACCATCCCCAAAATGTGGAGTGTTCCCTTCAAGATGAGCTCGAATCAACTCCCTTTTGGTGTGGACTGATTTGAGTTGACATTGTTCCGTGAATGGATACCAACGGGGTTTAACTCTTGGAGGCTTGCAAAGCCTATAATTGATTTTGGAATGGAACGCACTAAGAACAGCTCAACTTCCCTTTGCCTGATCTGTATAAAAGAAGAAACACTAAACAAAGCAAAGGTAAGTTCGTTAGGAAAATAATAGGCCTTCACCGGGTTGTTCAAGATCAGCCCACTTTCTCTCTTTTCCTCCTTTTTACCACCCATCTCATCAGATTTTTCCATCTCTTTTTCTAGTTCAACAGCTGACCCTTTCATCTCGTTGCTTTCAACTCCCTCGGGTTAACCTCTTCAGGCACAATTCCCTCATCTAGCCTTTTCTCTATTCTATAACGCTCAAGCTCATTTTCATGTATGCTAGATCAATACAAAGCTGGTCATAAGTAAGTGATACAAGTACAAAACGACGACTATTAAATAAGAAGGCATACTTATTAGTATGTCCGTCATATTTAACTTCTCGCCTCGACATCCATGCTTTGCCCAACAACACAAGTGTCACTTGAATTGGGACTACATCACACAACACCTCGTCCACATATTTGCCGATTTGAATAGGTACAAGTGTGTGCTTAGTAACCCAAACAACACCACGAGTACTCATCAACTGGTACAGTTGAAGATGATCAATGGTTGGAAGATTTAATTTCTCAACCATGATAGCACTTGCAAGGATGACTTCACAACTCCCATCAATGGGCAAGCTACAAATTTTATCTTTGACACCGCAACGAGTATAAAACCAACCAAGCAACTGAGATTTGATGAGGTCCAATTGCTCATCTACACCGCGTAATGCCACTTCTTTGACTCCCTTAGGATCAGGAAGACAATGTTGTGGGCTAGCTTTTATGCGTCTTGTATTCGCCATGACGTATGAGGGAACCTGCAAAAAGTTAGCAACGAAGCCGAAGATGTTGCCTTTCACGCTCCCTCACGTGTATCCACTCGCACTCGTGTATATGGATGTCACTCTAATTGACTTACCAAATGCTTTTACCTGTAGTTGAGAAAGGCCGCTCAAGTCCAATAATTGTCACCACTTTTGCCATAAGAGTAACCAAGAAGGTAAGACACAAATGTGGGTGCAAAATGAAGTGGGAATGGACGAATTTGGAAGGCCAATAGTGGCGGACAGAAATGGAAGTGCACCAATGGGAACATAAAAGATAGAAACCCTAGCTTCCAAAAATGTAGGAGTAGGTCTACAGGGTTCATAACTACTCCTCTTACTACAGGACGCTTACCTAGCCAACGCTTAGATCCGGCTCTACCCAAACTTTTCTGGTTCACCCCAACATTCCCTACTTGTCCGACTGTTGCTGAGCAGTTTTTGGATATCAAACGGACCTCCCCAGAAGGTAGTGTTCCTAAATTGTAGGAGAGAATGTAGGAGAGTAGCCAAGTGAAAACAAAGGAGTTATCCGAGTGCTTTACTTAGTTTCCTAAATGAATTTGGAAATCAAGTAAACAACTTGGATGAAGCAAGCAATACTCGGACAGATTTGAAACAAAGAAACCCTAGTGCAAATGAGACCGTAGCCGCCGCCCCACTTGTTTTCTTGTTGCTCAAGTGATGACTAACGACCAAGACAGATTTGGGAACACAACCTTTCGGCAAATTTTGGACAGAAATTATCGACAAACTAGACACAAACACAAAAGGGATAACACACCAACAGATTTTGTGTTCGGATAAACAGTAACGTGAACAGTGTCGGTGAAGAGTGACGGTGAACAGTGTCATTTTTTTCTTCTTTTTTTTTTTAACAAGGCAGCGGACAAAACACAAAAACCCTTCGACGCAACTACGAAAAACAAGGATATAACGAAAGATACCTTCACCTAAGCTCTGAAGCCAACTGATACGGTCCTCGATCAACTCGTTTCGAGACACGTAACACGCTTGTCCAAGGATCGAGTGAGGTTGTCCAACGCTTGGATTGCGGAACCTAAAACCAAAACGGACGACACGAATTGATTGAAGGTGGTAGAACGGCGACTCCAATTGAGGTGAATACTCTAGTGGATAGGTCGATAGAACAATCAAGGACAATACGCAAGATTGCTCAAGAACCCTTGCCAAGCAAGTTAAGGTTCGAATGCTCTCAATAAGTCGAAGAGAAACAAATCAGAATTTTATTATCAAAATTGTGCACCCGTTAATCATACAAAGTGAGCCTTTATATAGGCTAAGGGGCTAATAAAACCCTAAGAAACTAGACAAGGAAGGTCGGCCACTCCTTGGACAAGGTAGGCCGGGCCATGACTCAAATAAACTAATCTAATCCAACTCTAAGCAATTGAACCTAACAGTAAGGCCTAGGGCTTAGTCGACCAAACCTTCATGGGCTCTCTTCGTCGGCCTGGATCATCATGTAGACAACTTGATTATCACCTTCCAAGCCTTCAATATCCCGATGGACTCCTTGTTGGTCTTGAACATTTCACACAAGAGCTTGAAGGGACTCCTTGAAGCGCTTGGCCCGTGCACGTGTGACTGGGCCCAATGGAACTCGAACTGGATCATTACTTGGGCTAAGGTCCGTGCACACATCAGTCCCCTCCACTTGAGAAGGATTTGTCCTCAAATCTGGATAGAAATGGATGATACTACAAGCGTTGGTAGTATGAAGCCCAAATCTAATGCCACCACATATTGGCCCTCATACTATGATTCGGTGCTCATGTCTCTTGGTTAGTTTGAAAATGCTCACAACCAGCCAAGAAAAACTCATGGCTTTACTCGAATGGCTCCTCTTGTTTGTATAATTCCCCTCCTATTGAAAGCAATTTGCCGACAAATTGAAGCACGAATGGTGACAAGACGAGTTACATGCCTTTGACTCAATCTTGTTACGATTGCTACAGATGTCATCCGATGCAAAACCCACGTGCTAAGTTGGAAAATAACCCTTGTCGAACCTTGAATCTCACAAACTATCTTCAATGTGTGCTCAACTTGATCGTTTGTGGTCACGAGGTAAGGGTCCTCAAAGTGGTGTGAAGTGTATCCCATGAAATCGAACTCCGGCCAGAACACACTTGCAAGGTCCCATGGCGGATTTGGTGATCTTGGAGCTTCATGTGTACTAAGAGCAAGAGGAAAATCACAATGGTCATTGATGTACTTGTTCTTTAAACGAACCCTTGGTACACAACCATCCCCAAAATGTGGAGTGTTCCCTTCAAGATGAGCTCGAATAAACTCCCTTTTGGTGTGGACTGATTTGAGTTGACATTGTTCCGTGAATGGATACCAACGGGGTTTAACTCTTGGAGGCTTGCAAAGCCTATAATTGATTTTGGAATGGAACGCACTAAGAACAGCTCAACTTCCCTTTGCCTGATCTGTATAAAAGAAGAAACACTAAACAAAGCAAAGGTAAGTTCGTTAGGAAAATAATAGGCCTTCACCGGGTTGTTCAAGATCAGCCCACTTTCTCTCTTTTCCTCCTTTTTACCACCCATCTCATCAGATTTTTCCATCTCTTTTTCTAGTTCAACAGCTGACCCTTTCATCTCGTTGCTTTCAACTCCCTCGGGTTAACCTCTTCAGGCACAATTCCCTCATCTAGCCTTTTCTCTATTCTATAACGCTCAAGCTCATTTTCATGTATGCTAGATCAATACAAAGCTGGTCATAAGTAAGTGATACAAGTACAAAACGACGACTATTAAATAAGAAGGCATACTTATTAGTATGTCCGTCATATTTAACTTCTCGCCTCGACATCCATGCTTTGCCCAACAACACAAGTGTCACTTGAATTGGGACTACATCACACAACACCTCGTCCACATATTTGCCGATTTGAATAGGTACATGTGTGTGCTTAGTAACCCAAACAACACCACGAGTACTCATCAACTGGTACAGTTGAAGATGATCAATGGTTGGAAGATTTAATTTCTCAACCATGATAGCACTTGCAAGGATGACTTCACAACTCCCATCAATGGGCAAGCTACAAATTTTATCTTTGACACCGCAACGAGTATAAAACCAACCAAGCAACTGAGATTTGATGAGGTCCAATTGCTCATCTACACCGCGTATGCCACTTCTTTGACTCCCTTAGGATCAGGAAGACAATGTTGTGGGCTAGCTTTTATGCGTCTTGTATTCGCCATGACGTATGAGGGAACCTGCAAAAAGTTAGCAACGAAGCCGAAGATGTTGCCTTTCACGCTCCCTCACGTGTATCCACTCGCACTCGTGTATATGGATGTCACTCTAATTGACTTACCAAATGCTTTTACCTGTAGTTGAGAAAGGCCGCTCAAGTCCAATAATTGTCACCACTTTTGCCATAAGAGTAACCAAGAAGGTAAGACACAAATGTGGGTGCAAAATGAAGTGGGAATGGACGAATTTGGAAGGCCAATAGTGGCGGACAGAAATGGAAGTGCACCAATGGGAACATAAAAGATAGAAACCCTAGCTTCCAAAAATGTAGGAGTAGGTCTACAGGGTTCATAACTACTCCTCTTACTACAGGACGCTTACCTAGCCAACGCTTAGATCCGGCTCTACCCAAACTTTTCTGGTTCACCCCAACATTCCCTACTTGTCCGACTGTTGCTGAGCAGTTTTTGGATATCAAACGGACCTCCCCAGAAGGTAGTGTTCCTAAATTGTAGGAGAGAATGTAGGAGAGTAGCCAAGTGAAAACAAAGGAGTTATCCGAGTGCTTTACTTAGTTTCCTAAATGAATTTGGAAATCAAGTAAACAACTTGGATGAAGCAAGCAATACTCGGACAGATTTGAAACAAAGAAACCCTAGTGCAAATGAGACCGTAGCCGCCGCCCCACTTGTTTTCTTGTTGCTCAAGTGATGACTAACGACCAAGACAGATTTGGGAACACAACCTTTCGGCAAATTTTGGACAGAAATTATCGACAAACTAGACACAAACACAAAAGGGATAACACACCAACAGATTTTGTGTTCGGATAAACAGTAACGTGAACAGTGTCGGTGAAGAGTGACGGTGAACAGTGTCATTTTTTTCTTCTTTTTTTTTTTAACAAGGCAGCGGACAAAACACAAAAACCCTTCGACGCAACTACGAAAAACAAGGATATAACGAAAGATACCTTCACCTAAGCTCTGAAGCCAACTGATACGGTCCTCGATCAACTCGTTTCGAGACACGTAACACGCTTGTCCAAGGATCGAGTGAGGTTGTCCAACGCTTGGATTGCGGAACCTAAAACCAAAACGGACGACACGAATTGATTGAAGGTGGTAGAACGGCGACTCCAATTGAGGTGAATACTCTAGTGGATAGGTCGATAGAACAATCAAGGACAATACGCAAGATTGCTCAAGAACCCTTGCCAAGCAAGTTAAGGTTCGAATGCTCTCAATAAGTCGAAGAGAAACAAATCAGAATTTTATTATCAAAATTGTGCACCCGTTAATCATACAAAGTGAGCCTTTATATAGGCTAAGGGGCTAATAAAACCCTAAGAAACTAGACAAGGAAGGTCGGCCACTCCTTGGACAAGGTAGGCCGGGCCATGACTCAAATAAACTAATCTAATCCAACTCTAAGCAATTGAACCTAACAGTAAGGCCTAGGGCTTAGTCGACCAAACCTTCATGGGCTCTCTTCGTCGGCCTGGATCATCATGTAGACAACTTGATTATCACCTTCCAAGCCTTCAATATCCCGATGGACTCCTTGTTGGTCTTGAACATTTCACACAAGAGCTTGAAGGGACTCCTTGAAGCGCTTGGCCCGTGCACGTGTGACTGGGCCCAATGGAACTCGAACTGGATCATTACTTGGGCTAAGGTCCGTGCACACATCAGTCCCCTCCACTTGAGAAGGATTTGTCCTCAAATCTGGATAGAAATGGATGATACTACAAGCGTTGGTAGTATGAAGCCCAAATCTAATGCCACCACATATTGGCCCTCATACTATGATTCGGTGCTCATGTCTCTTGGTTAGTTTGAAAATGCTCACAACCAGCCAAGAAAAACTCATGGCTTTACTCGAATGGCTCCTCTTGTTTGTATAATTCCCCTCCTATTGAAAGCAATTTGCCGACAAATTGAAGCACGAATGGTGACAAGACGAGTTACATGCCTTTGACTCAATCTTGTTACGATTGCTACAGATGTCATCCGATGCAAAACCCACGTGCTAAGTTGGAAAATAACCCTTGTCGAACCTTGAATCTCACAAACTATCTTCAATGTGTGCTCAACTTGATCGTTTGTGGTCACGAGGTAAGGGTCCTCAAAGTGGTGTGAAGTGTATCCCATGAAATCGAACTCCGGCCAGAACACACTTGCAAGGTCCCATGGCGGATTTGGTGATCTTGGAGCTTCATGTGTACTAAGAGCAAGAGGAAAATCACAATGGTCATTGATGTACTTGTTCTTTAAACGAACCCTTGGTACACAACCATCCCCAAAATGTGGAGTGTTCCCTTCAAGATGAGCTCGAATCAACTCCCTTTTGGTGTGGACTGATTTGAGTTGACATTGTTCCGTGAATGGATACCAACGGGGTTTAACTCTTGGAGGCTTGCAAAGCCTATAATTGATTTTGGAATGGAACGCACTAAGAACAGCTCAACTTCCCTTTGCCTGATCTGTATAAAAGAAGAAACACTAAACAAAGCAAAGGTAAGTTCGTTAGGAAAATAATAGGCCTTCACCGGGTTGTTCAAGATCAGCCCACTTTCTCTCTTTTCCTCCTTTTTACCACCCATCTCATCAGATTTTTCCATCTCTTTTTCTAGTTCAACAGCTGACCCTTTCATCTCGTTGCTTTCAACTCCCTCGGGTTAACCTCTTCAGGCACAATTCCCTCATCTAGCCTTTTCTCTATTCTATAACGCTCAAGCTCATTTTCATGTATGCTAGATCAATACAAAGCTGGTCATAAGTAAGTGATACAAGTACAAAACGACGACTATTAAATAAGAAGGCATACTTATTAGTATGTCCGTCATATTTAACTTCTCGCCTCGACATCCATGCTTTGCCCAACAACACAAGTGTCACTTGAATTGGGACTACATCACACAACACCTGCCAACGCTTAGATCCGGCTCTACCCAAACTTTTCTGGTTCACCCCAACATTCCCTACTTGTCCGACTGTTGCTGAGCAGTTTTTGGATATCAAACGGACCTCCCCAGAAGGTAGTGTTCCTAAATTGTAGGAGAGAATGTAGGAGAGTAGCCAAGTGAAAACAAAGGAGTTATCCGAGTGCTTTACTTAGTTTCCTAAATGAATTTGGAAATCAAGTAAACAACTTGGATGAAGCAAGCAATACTCGGACAGATTTGAAACAAAGAAACCCTAGTGCAAATGAGACCGTAGCCGCCGCCCCACTTGTTTTCTTGTTGCTCAAGTGATGACTAACGACCAAGACAGATTTGGGAACACAACCTTTCGGCAAATTTTGGACAGAAATTATCGACAAACTAGACACAAACACAAAAGGGATAACACACCAACAGATTTTGTGTTCGGATAAACAGTAACGTGAACAGTGTCGGTGAAGAGTGACGGTGAACAGTGTCATTTTTTTCTTCTTTTTTTTTTTAACAAGGCAGCGGACAAAACACAAAAACCCTTCGACGCAACTACGAAAAACAAGGATATAACGAAAGATACCTTCACCTAAGCTCTGAAGCCAACTGATACGGTCCTCGATCAACTCGTTTCGAGACACGTAACACGCTTGTCCAAGGATCGAGTGAGGTTGTCCAACGCTTGGATTGCGGAACCTAAAACCAAAACGGACGACACGAATTGATTGAAGGTGGTAGAACGGCGACTCCAATTGAGGTGAATACTCTAGTGGATAGGTCGATAGAACAATCAAGGACAATACGCAAGATTGCTCAAGAACCCTTGCCAAGCAAGTTAAGGTTCGAATGCTCTCAATAAGTCGAAGAGAAACAAATCAGAATTTTATTATCAAAATTGTGCACCCGTTAATCATACAAAGTGAGCCTTTATATAGGCTAAGGGGCTAATAAAACCCTAAGAAACTAGACAAGGAAGGTCGGCCACTCCTTGGACAAGGTAGGCCGGGCCATGACTCAAATAAACTAATCTAATCCAACTCTAAGCAATTGAACCTAACAGTAAGGCCTAGGGCTTAGTCGACCAAACCTTCATGGGCTCTCTTCGTCGGCCTGGATCATCATGTAGACAACTTGATTATCACCTTCCAAGCCTTCAATATCCCGATGGACTCCTTGTTGGTCTTGAACATTTCACACAAGAGCTTGAAGGGACTCCTTGAAGCGCTTGGCCCGTGCACGTGTGACTGGGCCCAATGGAACTCGAACTGGATCATTACTTGGGCTAAGGTCCGTGCACACATCAGTCCCCTCCACTTGAGAAGGATTTGTCCTCAAATCTGGATAGAAATGGATGATACTACAAGCGTTGGTAGTATGAAGCCCAAATCTAATGCCACCACATATTGGCCCTCATACTATGATTCGGTGCTCATGTCTCTTGGTTAGTTTGAAAATGCTCACAACCAGCCAAGAAAAACTCATGGCTTTACTCGAATGGCTCCTCTTGTTTGTATAATTCCCCTCCTATTGAAAGCAATTTGCCGACAAATTGAAGCACGAATGGTGACAAGACGAGTTACATGCCTTTGACTCAATCTTGTTACGATTGCTACAGATGTCATCCGATGCAAAACCCACGTGCTAAGTTGGAAAATAACCCTTGTCGAACCTTGAATCTCACAAACTATCTTCAATGTGTGCTCAACTTGATCGTTTGTGGTCACGAGGTAAGGGTCCTCAAAGTGGTGTGAAGTGTATCCCATGAAATCGAACTCCGGCCAGAACACACTTGCAAGGTCCCATGGCGGATTTGGTGATCTTGGAGCTTCATGTGTACTAAGAGCAAGAGGAAAATCACAATGGTCATTGATGTACTTGTTCTTTAAACGAACCCTTGGTACACAACCATCCCCAAAATGTGGAGTGTTCCCTTCAAGATGAGCTCGAATCAACTCCCTTTTGGTGTGGACTGATTTGAGTTGACATTGTTCCGTGAATGGATACCAACGGGGTTTAACTCTTGGAGGCTTGCAAAGCCTATAATTGATTTTGGAATGGAACGCACTAAGAACAGCTCAACTTCCCTTTGCCTGATCTGTATAAAAGAAGAAACACTAAACAAAGCAAAGGTAAGTTCGTTAGGAAAATAATAGGCCTTCACCGGGTTGTTCAAGATCAGCCCACTTTCTCTCTTTTCCTCCTTTTTACCACCCATCTCATCAGATTTTTCCATCTCTTTTTCTAGTTCAACAGCTGACCCTTTCATCTCGTTGCTTTCAACTCCCTCGGGTTAACCTCTTCAGGCACAATTCCCTCATCTAGCCTTTTCTCTATTCTATAACGCTCAAGCTCATTTTCATGTATGCTAGATCAATACAAAGCTGGTCATAAGTAAGTGATACAAGTACAAAACGACGACTATTAAATAAGAAGGCATACTTATTAGTATGTCCGTCATATTTAACTTCTCGCCTCGACATCCATGCTTTGCCCAACAACACAAGTGTCACTTGAATTGGGACTACATCACACAACACCTCGTCCACATATTTGCCGATTTGAATAGGTACAAGTGTGTGCTTAGTAACCCAAACAACACCACGAGTACTCATCAACTGGTACAGTTGAAGATGATCAATGGTTGGAAGATTTAATTTCTCAACCATGATAGCACTTGCAAGGATGACTTCACAACTCCCATCAATGGGCAAGCTACAAATTTTATCTTTGACACCGCAACGAGTATAAAACCAACCAAGCAACTGAGATTTGATGAGGTCCAATTGCTCATCTACACCGCGTAATGCCACTTCTTTGACTCCCTTAGGATCAGGAAGACAATGTTGTGGGCTAGCTTTTATGCGTCTTGTATTCGCCATGACGTATGAGGGAACCTGCAAAAAGTTAGCAACGAAGCCGAAGATGTTGCCTTTCACGCTCCCTCACGTGTATCCACTCGCACTCGTGTATATGGATGTCACTCTAATTGACTTACCAAATGCTTTTACCTGTAGTTGAGAAAGGCCGCTCAAGTCCAATAATTGTCACCACTTTTGCCATAAGAGTAACCAAGAAGGTAAGACACAAATGTGGGTGCAAAATGAAGTGGGAATGGACGAATTTGGAAGGCCAATAGTGGCGGACAGAAATGGAAGTGCACCAATGGGAACATAAAAGATAGAAACCCTAGCTTCCAAAAATGTAGGAGTAGGTCTACAGGGTTCATAACTACTCCTCTTACTACAGGACGCTTACCTAGCCAACGCTTAGATCCGGCTCTACCCAAACTTTTCTGGTTCACCCCAACATTCCCTACTTGTCCGACTGTTGCTGAGCAGTTTTTGGATATCAAACGGACCTCCCCAGAAGGTAGTGTTCCTAAATTGTAGGAGAGAATGTAGGAGAGTAGCCAAGTGAAAACAAAGGAGTTATCCGAGTGCTTTACTTAGTTTCCTAAATGAATTTGGAAATCAAGTAAACAACTTGGATGAAGCAAGCAATACTCGGACAGATTTGAAACAAAGAAACCCTAGTGCAAATGAGACCGTAGCCGCCGCCCCACTTGTTTTCTTGTTGCTCAAGTGATGACTAACGACCAAGACAGATTTGGGAACACAACCTTTCGGCAAATTTTGGACAGAAATTATCGACAAACTAGACACAAACACAAAAGGGATAACACACCAACAGATTTTGTGTTCGGATAAACAGTAACGTGAACAGTGTCGGTGAAGAGTGACGGTGAACAGTGTCATTTTTTTCTTCTTTTTTTTTTTAACAAGGCAGCGGACAAAACACAAAAACCCTTCGACGCAACTACGAAAAACAAGGATATAACGAAAGATACCTTCACCTAAGCTCTGAAGCCAACTGATACGGTCCTCGATCAACTCGTTTCGAGACACGTAACACGCTTGTCCAAGGATCGAGTGAGGTTGTCCAACGCTTGGATTGCGGAACCTAAAACCAAAACGGACGACACGAATTGATTGAAGGTGGTAGAACGGCGACTCCAATTGAGGTGAATACTCTAGTGGATAGGTCGATAGAACAATCAAGGACAATACGCAAGATTGCTCAAGAACCCTTGCCAAGCAAGTTAAGGTTCGAATGCTCTCAATAAGTCGAAGAGAAACAAATCAGAATTTTATTATCAAAATTGTGCACCCGTTAATCATACAAAGTGAGCCTTTATATAGGCTAAGGGGCTAATAAAACCCTAAGAAACTAGACAAGGAAGGTCGGCCACTCCTTGGACAAGGTAGGCCGGGCCATGACTCAAATAAACTAATCTAATCCAACTCTAAGCAATTGAACCTAACAGTAAGGCCTAGGGCTTAGTCGACCAAACCTTCATGGGCTCTCTTCGTCGGCCTGGATCATCATGTAGACAACTTGATTATCACCTTCCAAGCCTTCAATATCCCGATGGACTCCTTGTTGGTCTTGAACATTTCACACAAGAGCTTGAAGGGACTCCTTGAAGCGCTTGGCCCGTGCACGTGTGACTGGGCCCAATGGAACTCGAACTGGATCATTACTTGGGCTAAGGTCCGTGCACACATCAGTCCCCTCCACTTGAGAAGGATTTGTCCTCAAATCTGGATAGAAATGGATGATACTACAAGCGTTGGTAGTATGAAGCCCAAATCTAATGCCACCACATATTGGCCCTCATACTATGATTCGGTGCTCATGTCTCTTGGTTAGTTTGAAAATGCTCACAACCAGCCAAGAAAAACTCATGGCTTTACTCGAATGGCTCCTCTTGTTTGTATAATTCCCCTCCTATTGAAAGCAATTTGCCGACAAATTGAAGCACGAATGGTGACAAGACGAGTTACATGCCTTTGACTCAATCTTGTTACGATTGCTACAGATGTCATCCGATGCAAAACCCACGTGCTAAGTTGGAAAATAACCCTTGTCGAACCTTGAATCTCACAAACTATCTTCAATGTGTGCTCAACTTGATCGTTTGTGGTCACGAGGTAAGGGTCCTCAAAGTGGTGTGAAGTGTATCCCATGAAATCGAACTCCGGCCAGAACACACTTGCAAGGTCCCATGGCGGATTTGGTGATCTTGGAGCTTCATGTGTACTAAGAGCAAGAGGAAAATCACAATGGTCATTGATGTACTTGTTCTTTAAACGAACCCTTGGTACACAACCATCCCCAAAATGTGGAGTGTTCCCTTCAAGATGAGCTCGAATCAACTCCCTTTTGGTGTGGACTGATTTGAGTTGACATTGTTCCGTGAATGGATACCAACGGGGTTTAACTCTTGGAGGCTTGCAAAGCCTATAATTGATTTTGGAATGGAACGCACTAAGAACAGCTCAACTTCCCTTTGCCTGATCTGTATAAAAGAAGAAACACTAAACAAAGCAAAGGTAAGTTCGTTAGGAAAATAATAGGCCTTCACCGGGTTGTTCAAGATCAGCCCACTTTCTCTCTTTTCCTCCTTTTTACCACCCATCTCATCAGATTTTTCCATCTCTTTTTCTAGTTCAACAGCTGACCCTTTCATCTCGTTGCTTTCAACTCCCTCGGGTTAACCTCTTCAGGCACAATTCCCTCATCTAGCCTTTTCTCTATTCTATAACGCTCAAGCTCATTTTCATGTATGCTAGATCAATACAAAGCTGGTCATAAGTAAGTGATACAAGTACAAAACGACGACTATTAAATAAGAAGGCATACTTATTAGTATGTCCGTCATATTTAACTTCTCGCCTCGACATCCATGCTTTGCCCAACAACACAAGTGTCACTTGAATTGGGACTACATCACACAACACCTCGTCCACATATTTGCCGATTTGAATAGGTACAAGTGTGTGCTTAGTAACCCAAACAACACCACGAGTACTCATCAACTGGTACAGTTGAAGATGATCAATGGTTGGAAGATTTAATTTCTCAACCATGATAGCACTTGCAAGGATGACTTCACAACTCCCATCAATGGGCAAGCTACAAATTTTATCTTTGACACCGCAACGAGTATAAAACCAACCAAGCAACTGAGATTTGATGAGGTCCAATTGCTCATCTACACCGCGTAATGCCACTTCTTTGACTCCCTTAGGATCAGGAAGACAATGTTGTGGGCTAGCTTTTATGCGTCTTGTATTCGCCATGACGTATGAGGGAACCTGCAAAAAGTTAGCAACGAAGCCGAAGATGTTGCCTTTCACGCTCCCTCACGTGTATCCACTCGCACTCGTGTATATGGATGTCACTCTAATTGACTTACCAAATGCTTTTACCTGTAGTTGAGAAAGGCCGCTCAAGTCCAATAATTGTCACCACTTTTGCCATAAGAGTAACCAAGAAGGTAAGACACAAATGTGGGTGCAAAATGAAGTGGGAATGGACGAATTTGGAAGGCCAATAGTGGCGGACAGAAATGGAAGTGCACCAATGGGAACATAAAAGATAGAAACCCTAGCTTCCAAAAATGTAGGAGTAGGTCTACAGGGTTCATAACTACTCCTCTTACTACAGGACGCTTACCTAGCCAACGCTTAGATCCGGCTCTACCCAAACTTTTCTGGTTCACCCCAACATTCCCTACTTGTCCGACTGTTGCTGAGCAGTTTTTGGATATCAAACGGACCTCCCCAGAAGGTAGTGTTCCTAAATTGTAGGAGAGAATGTAGGAGAGTAGCCAAGTGAAAACAAAGGAGTTATCCGAGTGCTTTACTTAGTTTCCTAAATGAATTTGGAAATCAAGTAAACAACTTGGATGAAGCAAGCAATACTCGGACAGATTTGAAACAAAGAAACCCTAGTGCAAATGAGACCGTAGCCGCCGCCCCACTTGTTTTCTTGTTGCTCAAGTGATGACTAACGACCAAGACAGATTTGGGAACACAACCTTTCGGCAAATTTTGGACAGAAATTATCGACAAACTAGACACAAACACAAAAGGGATAACACACCAACAGATTTTGTGTTCGGATAAACAGTAACGTGAACAGTGTCGGTGAAGAGTGACGGTGAACAGTGTCATTTTTTTCTTCTTTTTTTTTTTAACAAGGCAGCGGACAAAACACAAAAACCCTTCGACGCAACTACGAAAAACAAGGATATAACGAAAGATACCTTCACCTAAGCTCTGAAGCCAACTGATACGGTCCTCGATCAACTCGTTTCGAGACACGTAACACGCTTGTCCAAGGATCGAGTGAGGTTGTCCAACGCTTGGATTGCGGAACCTAAAACCAAAACGGACGACACGAATTGATTGAAGGTGGTAGAACGGCGACTCCAATTGAGGTGAATACTCTAGTGGATAGGTCGATAGAACAATCAAGGACAATACGCAAGATTGCTCAAGAACCCTTGCCAAGCAAGTTAAGGTTCGAATGCTCTCAATAAGTCGAAGAGAAACAAATCAGAATTTTATTATCAAAATTGTGCACCCGTTAATCATACAAAGTGAGCCTTTATATAGGCTAAGGGGCTAATAAAACCCTAAGAAACTAGACAAGGAAGGTCGGCCACTCCTTGGACAAGGTAGGCCGGGCCATGACTCAAATAAACTAATCTAATCCAACTCTAAGCAATTGAACCTAACAGTAAGGCCTAGGGCTTAGTCGACCAAACCTTCATGGGCTCTCTTCGTCGGCCTGGATCATCATGTAGACAACTTGATTATCACCTTCCAAGCCTTCAATATCCCGATGGACTCCTTGTTGGTCTTGAACATTTCACACAAGAGCTTGAAGGGACTCCTTGAAGCGCTTGGCCCGTGCACGTGTGACTGGGCCCAATGGAACTCGAACTGGATCATTACTTGGGCTAAGGTCCGTGCACACATCAGTCCCCTCCACTTGAGAAGGATTTGTCCTCAAATCTGGATAGAAATGGATGATACTACAAGCGTTGGTAGTATGAAGCCCAAATCTAATGCCACCACATATTGGCCCTCATACTATGATTCGGTGCTCATGTCTCTTGGTTAGTTTGAAAATGCTCACAACCAGCCAAGAAAAACTCATGGCTTTACTCGAATGGCTCCTCTTGTTTGTATAATTCCCCTCCTATTGAAAGCAATTTGCCGACAAATTGAAGCACGAATGGTGACAAGACGAGTTACATGCCTTTGACTCAATCTTGTTACGATTGCTACAGATGTCATCCGATGCAAAACCCACGTGCTAAGTTGGAAAATAACCCTTGTCGAACCTTGAATCTCACAAACTATCTTCAATGTGTGCTCAACTTGATCGTTTGTGGTCACGAGGTAAGGGTCCTCAAAGTGGTGTGAAGTGTATCCCATGAAATCGAACTCCGGCCAGAACACACTTGCAAGGTCCCATGGCGGATTTGGTGATCTTGGAGCTTCATGTGTACTAAGAGCAAGAGGAAAATCACAATGGTCATTGATGTACTTGTTCTTTAAACGAACCCTTGGTACACAACCATCCCCAAAATGTGGAGTGTTCCCTTCAAGATGAGCTCGAATCAACTCCCTTTTGGTGTGGACTGATTTGAGTTGACATTGTTCCGTGAATGGATACCAACGGGGTTTAACTCTTGGAGGCTTGCAAAGCCTATAATTGATTTTGGAATGGAACGCACTAAGAACAGCTCAACTTCCCTTTGCCTGATCTGTATAAAAGAAGAAACACTAAACAAAGCAAAGGTAAGTTCGTTAGGAAAATAATAGGCCTTCACCGGGTTGTTCAAGATCAGCCCACTTTCTCTCTTTTCCTCCTTTTTACCACCCATCTCATCAGATTTTTCCATCTCTTTTTCTAGTTCAACAGCTGACCCTTTCATCTCGTTGCTTTCAACTCCCTCGGGTTAACCTCTTCAGGCACAATTCCCTCATCTAGCCTTTTCTCTATTCTATAACGCTCAAGCTCATTTTCATGTATGCTAGATCAATACAAAGCTGGTCATAAGTAAGTGATACAAGTACAAAACGACGACTATTAAATAAGAAGGCATACTTATTAGTATGTCCGTCATATTTAACTTCTCGCCTCGACATCCATGCTTTGCCCAACAACACAAGTGTCACTTGAATTGGGACTACATCACACAACACCTCGTCCACATATTTGCCGATTTGAATAGGTACAAGTGTGTGCTTAGTAACCCAAACAACACCACGAGTACTCATCAACTGGTACAGTTGAAGATGATCAATGGTTGGAAGATTTAATTTCTCAACCATGATAGCACTTGCAAGGATGACTTCACAACTCCCATCAATGGGCAAGCTACAAATTTTATCTTTGACACCGCAACGAGTATAAAACCAACCAAGCAACTGAGATTTGATGAGGTCCAATTGCTCATCTACACCGCGTAATGCCACTTCTTTGACTCCCTTAGGATCAGGAAGACAATGTTGTGGGCTAGCTTTTATGCGTCTTGTATTCGCCATGACGTATGAGGGAACCTGCAAAAAGTTAGCAACGAAGCCGAAGATGTTGCCTTTCACGCTCCCTCACGTGTATCCACTCGCACTCGTGTATATGGATGTCACTCTAATTGACTTACCAAATGCTTTTACCTGTAGTTGAGAAAGGCCGCTCAAGTCCAATAATTGTCACCACTTTTGCCATAAGAGTAACCAAGAAGGTAAGACACAAATGTGGGTGCAAAATGAAGTGGGAATGGACGAATTTGGAAGGCCAATAGTGGCGGACAGAAATGGAAGTGCACCAATGGGAACATAAAAGATAGAAACCCTAGCTTCCAAAAATGTAGGAGTAGGTCTACAGGGTTCATAACTACTCCTCTTACTACAGGACGCTTACCTAGCCAACGCTTAGATCCGGCTCTACCCAAACTTTTCTGGTTCACCCCAACATTCCCTACTTGTCCGACTGTTGCTGAGCAGTTTTTGGATATCAAACGGACCTCCCCAGAAGGTAGTGTTCCTAAATTGTAGGAGAGAATGTAGGAGAGTAGCCAAGTGAAAACAAAGGAGTTATCCGAGTGCTTTACTTAGTTTCCTAAATGAATTTGGAAATCAAGTAAACAACTTGGATGAAGCAAGCAATACTCGGACAGATTTGAAACAAAGAAACCCTAGTGCAAATGAGACCGTAGCCGCCGCCCCACTTGTTTTCTTGTTGCTCAAGTGATGACTAACGACCAAGACAGATTTGGGAACACAACCTTTCGGCAAATTTTGGACAGAAATTATCGACAAACTAGACACAAACACAAAAGGGATAACACACCAACAGATTTTGTGTTCGGATAAACAGTAACGTGAACAGTGTCGGTGAAGAGTGACGGTGAACAGTGTCATTTTTTTCTTCTTTTTTTTTTTAACAAGGCAGCGGACAAAACACAAAAACCCTTCGACGCAACTACGAAAAACAAGGATATAACGAAAGATACCTTCACCTAAGCTCTGAAGCCAACTGATACGGTCCTCGATCAACTCGTTTCGAGACACGTAACACGCTTGTCCAAGGATCGAGTGAGGTTGTCCAACGCTTGGATTGCGGAACCTAAAACCAAAACGGACGACACGAATTGATTGAAGGTGGTAGAACGGCGACTCCAATTGAGGTGAATACTCTAGTGGATAGGTCGATAGAACAATCAAGGACAATACGCAAGATTGCTCAAGAACCCTTGCCAAGCAAGTTAAGGTTCGAATGCTCTCAATAAGTCGAAGAGAAACAAATCAGAATTTTATTATCAAAATTGTGCACCCGTTAATCATACAAAGTGAGCCTTTATATAGGCTAAGGGGCTAATAAAACCCTAAGAAACTAGACAAGGAAGGTCGGCCACTCCTTGGACAAGGTAGGCCGGGCCATGACTCAAATAAACTAATCTAATCCAACTCTAAGCAATTGAACCTAACAGTAAGGCCTAGGGCTTAGTCGACCAAACCTTCATGGGCTCTCTTCGTCGGCCTGGATCATCATGTAGACAACTTGATTATCACCTTCCAAGCCTTCAATATCCCGATGGACTCCTTGTTGGTCTTGAACATTTCACACAAGAGCTTGAAGGGACTCCTTGAAGCGCTTGGCCCGTGCACGTGTGACTGGGCCCAATGGAACTCGAACTGGATCATTACTTGGGCTAAGGTCCGTGCACACATCAGTCCCCTCCACTTGAGAAGGATTTGTCCTCAAATCTGGATAGAAATGGATGATACTACAAGCGTTGGTAGTATGAAGCCCAAATCTAATGCCACCACATATTGGCCCTCATACTATGATTCGGTGCTCATGTCTCTTGGTTAGTTTGAAAATGCTCACAACCAGCCAAGAAAAACTCATGGCTTTACTCGAATGGCTCCTCTTGTTTGTATAATTCCCCTCCTATTGAAAGCAATTTGCCGACAAATTGAAGCACGAATGGTGACAAGACGAGTTACATGCCTTTGACTCAATCTTGTTACGATTGCTACAGATGTCATCCGATGCAAAACCCACGTGCTAAGTTGGAAAATAACCCTTGTCGAACCTTGAATCTCACAAACTATCTTCAATGTGTGCTCAACTTGATCGTTTGTGGTCACGAGGTAAGGGTCCTCAAAGTGGTGTGAAGTGTATCCCATGAAATCGAACTCCGGCCAGAACACACTTGCAAGGTCCCATGGCGGATTTGGTGATCTTGGAGCTTCATGTGTACTAAGAGCAAGAGGAAAATCACAATGGTCATTGATGTACTTGTTCTTTAAACGAACCCTTGGTACACAACCATCCCCAAAATGTGGAGTGTTCCCTTCAAGATGAGCTCGAATCAACTCCCTTTTGGTGTGGACTGATTTGAGTTGACATTGTTCCGTGAATGGATACCAACGGGGTTTAACTCTTGGAGGCTTGCAAAGCCTATAATTGATTTTGGAATGGAACGCACTAAGAACAGCTCAACTTCCCTTTGCCTGATCTGTATAAAAGAAGAAACACTAAACAAAGCAAAGGTAAGTTCGTTAGGAAAATAATAGGCCTTCACCGGGTTGTTCAAGATCAGCCCACTTTCTCTCTTTTCCTCCTTTTTACCACCCATCTCATCAGATTTTTCCATCTCTTTTTCTAGTTCAACAGCTGACCCTTTCATCTCGTTGCTTTCAACTCCCTCGGGTTAACCTCTTCAGGCACAATTCCCTCATCTAGCCTTTTCTCTATTCTATAACGCTCAAGCTCATTTTCATGTATGCTAGATCAATACAAAGCTGGTCATAAGTAAGTGATACAAGTACAAAACGACGACTATTAAATAAGAAGGCATACTTATTAGTATGTCCGTCATATTTAACTTCTCGCCTCGACATCCATGCTTTGCCCAACAACACAAGTGTCACTTGAATTGGGACTACATCACACAACACCTCGTCCACATATTTGCCGATTTGAATAGGTACAAGTGTGTGCTTAGTAACCCAAACAACACCACGAGTACTCATCAACTGGTACAGTTGAAGATGATCAATGGTTGGAAGATTTAATTTCTCAACCATGATAGCACTTGCAAGGATGACTTCACAACTCCCATCAATGGGCAAGCTACAAATTTTATCTTTGACACCGCAACGAGTATAAAACCAACCAAGCAACTGAGATTTGATGAGGTCCAATTGCTCATCTACACCGCGTAATGCCACTTCTTTGACTCCCTTAGGATCAGGAAGACAATGTTGTGGGCTAGCTTTTATGCGTCTTGTATTCGCCATGACGTATGAGGGAACCTGCAAAAAGTTAGCAACGAAGCCGAAGATGTTGCCTTTCACGCTCCCTCACGTGTATCCACTCGCACTCGTGTATATGGATGTCACTCTAATTGACTTACCAAATGCTTTTACCTGTAGTTGAGAAAGGCCGCTCAAGTCCAATAATTGTCACCACTTTTGCCATAAGAGTAACCAAGAAGGTAAGACACAAATGTGGGTGCAAAATGAAGTGGGAATGGACGAATTTGGAAGGCCAATAGTGGCGGACAGAAATGGAAGTGCACCAATGGGAACATAAAAGATAGAAACCCTAGCTTCCAAAAATGTAGGAGTAGGTCTACAGGGTTCATAACTACTCCTCTTACTACAGGACGCTTACCTAGCCAACGCTTAGATCCGGCTCTACCCAAACTTTTCTGGTTCACCCCAACATTCCCTACTTGTCCGACTGTTGCTGAGCAGTTTTTGGATATCAAACGGACCTCCCCAGAAGGTAGTGTTCCTAAATTGTAGGAGAGAATGTAGGAGAGTAGCCAAGTGAAAACAAAGGAGTTATCCGAGTGCTTTACTTAGTTTCCTAAATGAATTTGGAAATCAAGTAAACAACTTGGATGAAGCAAGCAATACTCGGACAGATTTGAAACAAAGAAACCCTAGTGCAAATGAGACCGTAGCCGCCGCCCCACTTGTTTTCTTGTTGCTCAAGTGATGACTAACGACCAAGACAGATTTGGGAACACAACCTTTCGGCAAATTTTGGACAGAAATTATCGACAAACTAGACACAAACACAAAAGGGATAACACACCAACAGATTTTGTGTTCGGATAAACAGTAACGTGAACAGTGTCGGTGAAGAGTGACGGTGAACAGTGTCATTTTTTTCTTCTTTTTTTTTTTAACAAGGCAGCGGACAAAACACAAAAACCCTTCGACGCAACTACGAAAAACAAGGATATAACGAAAGATACCTTCACCTAAGCTCTGAAGCCAACTGATACGGTCCTCGATCAACTCGTTTCGAGACACGTAACACGCTTGTCCAAGGATCGAGTGAGGTTGTCCAACGCTTGGATTGCGGAACCTAAAACCAAAACGGACGACACGAATTGATTGAAGGTGGTAGAACGGCGACTCCAATTGAGGTGAATACTCTAGTGGATAGGTCGATAGAACAATCAAGGACAATACGCAAGATTGCTCAAGAACCCTTGCCAAGCAAGTTAAGGTTCGAATGCTCTCAATAAGTCGAAGAGAAACAAATCAGAATTTTATTATCAAAATTGTGCACCCGTTAATCATACAAAGTGAGCCTTTATATAGGCTAAGGGGCTAATAAAACCCTAAGAAACTAGACAAGGAAGGTCGGCCACTCCTTGGACAAGGTAGGCCGGGCCATGACTCAAATAAACTAATCTAATCCAACTCTAAGCAATTGAACCTAACAGTAAGGCCTAGGGCTTAGTCGACCAAACCTTCATGGGCTCTCTTCGTCGGCCTGGATCATCATGTAGACAACTTGATTATCACCTTCCAAGCCTTCAATATCCCGATGGACTCCTTGTTGGTCTTGAACATTTCACACAAGAGCTTGAAGGGACTCCTTGAAGCGCTTGGCCCGTGCACGTGTGACTGGGCCCAATGGAACTCGAACTGGATCATTACTTGGGCTAAGGTCCGTGCACACATCAGTCCCCTCCACTTGAGAAGGATTTGTCCTCAAATCTGGATAGAAATGGATGATACTACAAGCGTTGGTAGTATGAAGCCCAAATCTAATGCCACCACATATTGGCCCTCATACTATGATTCGGTGCTCATGTCTCTTGGTTAGTTTGAAAATGCTCACAACCAGCCAAGAAAAACTCATGGCTTTACTCGAATGGCTCCTCTTGTTTGTATAATTCCCCTCCTATTGAAAGCAATTTGCCGACAAATTGAAGCACGAATGGTGACAAGACGAGTTACATGCCTTTGACTCAATCTTGTTACGATTGCTACAGATGTCATCCGATGCAAAACCCACGTGCTAAGTTGGAAAATAACCCTTGTCGAACCTTGAATCTCACAAACTATCTTCAATGTGTGCTCAACTTGATCGTTTGTGGTCACGAGGTAAGGGTCCTCAAAGTGGTGTGAAGTGTATCCCATGAAATCGAACTCCGGCCAGAACACACTTGCAAGGTCCCATGGCGGATTTGGTGATCTTGGAGCTTCATGTGTACTAAGAGCAAGAGGAAAATCACAATGGTCATTGATGTACTTGTTCTTTAAACGAACCCTTGGTACACAACCATCCCCAAAATGTGGAGTGTTCCCTTCAAGATGAGCTCGAATCAACTCCCTTTTGGTGTGGACTGATTTGAGTTGACATTGTTCCGTGAATGGATACCAACGGGGTTTAACTCTTGGAGGCTTGCAAAGCCTATAATTGATTTTGGAATGGAACGCACTAAGAACAGCTCAACTTCCCTTTGCCTGATCTGTATAAAAGAAGAAACACTAAACAAAGCAAAGGTAAGTTCGTTAGGAAAATAATAGGCCTTCACCGGGTTGTTCAAGATCAGCCCACTTTCTCTCTTTTCCTCCTTTTTACCACCCATCTCATCAGATTTTTCCATCTCTTTTTCTAGTTCAACAGCTGACCCTTTCATCTCGTTGCTTTCAACTCCCTCGGGTTAACCTCTTCAGGCACAATTCCCTCATCTAGCCTTTTCTCTATTCTATAACGCTCAAGCTCATTTTCATGTATGCTAGATCAATACAAAGCTGGTCATAAGTAAGTGATACAAGTACAAAACGACGACTATTAAATAAGAAGGCATACTTATTAGTATGTCCGTCATATTTAACTTCTCGCCTCGACATCCATGCTTTGCCCAACAACACAAGTGTCACTTGAATTGGGACTACATCACACAACACCTCGTCCACATATTTGCCGATTTGAATAGGTACAAGTGTGTGCTTAGTAACCCAAACAACACCACGAGTACTCATCAACTGGTACAGTTGAAGATGATCAATGGTTGGAAGATTTAATTTCTCAACCATGATAGCACTTGCAAGGATGACTTCACAACTCCCATCAATGGGCAAGCTACAAATTTTATCTTTGACACCGCAACGAGTATAAAACCAACCAAGCAACTGAGATTTGATGAGGTCCAATTGCTCATCTACACCGCGTAATGCCACTTCTTTGACTCCCTTAGGATCAGGAAGACAATGTTGTGGGCTAGCTTTTATGCGTCTTGTATTCGCCATGACGTATGAGGGAACCTGCAAAAAGTTAGCAACGAAGCCGAAGATGTTGCCTTTCACGCTCCCTCACGTGTATCCACTCGCACTCGTGTATATGGATGTCACTCTAATTGACTTACCAAATGCTTTTACCTGTAGTTGAGAAAGGCCGCTCAAGTCCAATAATTGTCACCACTTTTGCCATAAGAGTAACCAAGAAGGTAAGACACAAATGTGGGTGCAAAATGAAGTGGGAATGGACGAATTTGGAAGGCCAATAGTGGCGGACAGAAATGGAAGTGCACCAATGGGAACATAAAAGATAGAAACCCTAGCTTCCAAAAATGTAGGAGTAGGTCTACAGGGTTCATAACTACTCCTCTTACTACAGGACGCTTACCTAGCCAACGCTTAGATCCGGCTCTACCCAAACTTTTCTGGTTCACCCCAACATTCCCTACTTGTCCGACTGTTGCTGAGCAGTTTTTGGATATCAAACGGACCTCCCCAGAAGGTAGTGTTCCTAAATTGTAGGAGAGAATGTAGGAGAGTAGCCAAGTGAAAACAAAGGAGTTATCCGAGTGCTTTACTTAGTTTCCTAAATGAATTTGGAAATCAAGTAAACAACTTGGATGAAGCAAGCAATACTCGGACAGATTTGAAACAAAGAAACCCTAGTGCAAATGAGACCGTAGCCGCCGCCCCACTTGTTTTCTTGTTGCTCAAGTGATGACTAACGACCAAGACAGATTTGGGAACACAACCTTTCGGCAAATTTTGGACAGAAATTATCGACAAACTAGACACAAACACAAAAGGGATAACACACCAACAGATTTTGTGTTCGGATAAACAGTAACGTGAACAGTGTCGGTGAAGAGTGACGGTGAACAGTGTCATTTTTTTCTTCTTTTTTTTTTTAACAAGGCAGCGGACAAAACACAAAAACCCTTCGACGCAACTACGAAAAACAAGGATATAACGAAAGATACCTTCACCTAAGCTCTGAAGCCAACTGATACGGTCCTCGATCAACTCGTTTCGAGACACGTAACACGCTTGTCCAAGGATCGAGTGAGGTTGTCCAACGCTTGGATTGCGGAACCTAAAACCAAAACGGACGACACGAATTGATTGAAGGTGGTAGAACGGCGACTCCAATTGAGGTGAATACTCTAGTGGATAGGTCGATAGAACAATCAAGGACAATACGCAAGATTGCTCAAGAACCCTTGCCAAGCAAGTTAAGGTTCGAATGCTCTCAATAAGTCGAAGAGAAACAAATCAGAATTTTATTATCAAAATTGTGCACCCGTTAATCATACAAAGTGAGCCTTTATATAGGCTAAGGGGCTAATAAAACCCTAAGAAACTAGACAAGGAAGGTCGGCCACTCCTTGGACAAGGTAGGCCGGGCCATGACTCAAATAAACTAATCTAATCCAACTCTAAGCAATTGAACCTAACAGTAAGGCCTAGGGCTTAGTCGACCAAACCTTCATGGGCTCTCTTCGTCGGCCTGGATCATCATGTAGACAACTTGATTATCACCTTCCAAGCCTTCAATATCCCGATGGACTCCTTGTTGGTCTTGAACATTTCACACAAGAGCTTGAAGGGACTCCTTGAAGCGCTTGGCCCGTGCACGTGTGACTGGGCCCAATGGAACTCGAACTGGATCATTACTTGGGCTAAGGTCCGTGCACACATCAGTCCCCTCCACTTGAGAAGGATTTGTCCTCAAATCTGGATAGAAATGGATGATACTACAAGCGTTGGTAGTATGAAGCCCAAATCTAATGCCACCACATATTGGCCCTCATACTATGATTCGGTGCTCATGTCTCTTGGTTAGTTTGAAAATGCTCACAACCAGCCAAGAAAAACTCATGGCTTTACTCGAATGGCTCCTCTTGTTTGTATAATTCCCCTCCTATTGAAAGCAATTTGCCGACAAATTGAAGCACGAATGGTGACAAGACGAGTTACATGCCTTTGACTCAATCTTGTTACGATTGCTACAGATGTCATCCGATGCAAAACCCACGTGCTAAGTTGGAAAATAACCCTTGTCGAACCTTGAATCTCACAAACTATCTTCAATGTGTGCTCAACTTGATCGTTTGTGGTCACGAGGTAAGGGTCCTCAAAGTGGTGTGAAGTGTATCCCATGAAATCGAACTCCGGCCAGAACACACTTGCAAGGTCCCATGGCGGATTTGGTGATCTTGGAGCTTCATGTGTACTAAGAGCAAGAGGAAAATCACAATGGTCATTGATGTACTTGTTCTTTAAACGAACCCTTGGTACACAACCATCCCCAAAATGTGGAGTGTTCCCTTCAAGATGAGCTCGAATCAACTCCCTTTTGGTGTGGACTGATTTGAGTTGACATTGTTCCGTGAATGGATACCAACGGGGTTTAACTCTTGGAGGCTTGCAAAGCCTATAATTGATTTTGGAATGGAACGCACTAAGAACAGCTCAACTTCCCTTTGCCTGATCTGTATAAAAGAAGAAACACTAAACAAAGCAAAGGTAAGTTCGTTAGGAAAATAATAGGCCTTCACCGGGTTGTTCAAGATCAGCCCACTTTCTCTCTTTTCCTCCTTTTTACCACCCATCTCATCAGATTTTTCCATCTCTTTTTCTAGTTCAACAGCTGACCCTTTCATCTCGTTGCTTTCAACTCCCTCGGGTTAACCTCTTCAGGCACAATTCCCTCATCTAGCCTTTTCTCTATTCTATAACGCTCAAGCTCATTTTCATGTATGCTAGATCAATACAAAGCTGGTCATAAGTAAGTGATACAAGTACAAAACGACGACTATTAAATAAGAAGGCATACTTATTAGTATGTCCGTCATATTTAACTTCTCGCCTCGACATCCATGCTTTGCCCAACAACACAAGTGTCACTTGAATTGGGACTACATCACACAACACCTCGTCCACATATTTGCCGATTTGAATAGGTACAAGTGTGTGCTTAGTAACCCAAACAACACCACGAGTACTCATCAACTGGTACAGTTGAAGATGATCAATGGTTGGAAGATTTAATTTCTCAACCATGATAGCACTTGCAAGGATGACTTCACAACTCCCATCAATGGGCAAGCTACAAATTTTATCTTTGACACCGCAACGAGTATAAAACCAACCAAGCAACTGAGATTTGATGAGGTCCAATTGCTCATCTACACCGCGTAATGCCACTTCTTTGACTCCCTTAGGATCAGGAAGACAATGTTGTGGGCTAGCTTTTATGCGTCTTGTATTCGCCATGACGTATGAGGGAACCTGCAAAAAGTTAGCAACGAAGCCGAAGATGTTGCCTTTCACGCTCCCTCACGTGTATCCACTCGCACTCGTGTATATGGATGTCACTCTAATTGACTTACCAAATGCTTTTACCTGTAGTTGAGAAAGGCCGCTCAAGTCCAATAATTGTCACCACTTTTGCCATAAGAGTAACCAAGAAGGTAAGACACAAATGTGGGTGCAAAATGAAGTGGGAATGGACGAATTTGGAAGGCCAATAGTGGCGGACAGAAATGGAAGTGCACCAATGGGAACATAAAAGATAGAAACCCTAGCTTCCAAAAATGTAGGAGTAGGTCTACAGGGTTCATAACTACTCCTCTTACTACAGGACGCTTACCTAGCCAACGCTTAGATCCGGCTCTACCCAAACTTTTCTGGTTCACCCCAACATTCCCTACTTGTCCGACTGTTGCTGAGCAGTTTTTGGATATCAAACGGACCTCCCCAGAAGGTAGTGTTCCTAAATTGTAGGAGAGAATGTAGGAGAGTAGCCAAGTGAAAACAAAGGAGTTATCCGAGTGCTTTACTTAGTTTCCTAAATGAATTTGGAAATCAAGTAAACAACTTGGATGAAGCAAGCAATACTCGGACAGATTTGAAACAAAGAAACCCTAGTGCAAATGAGACCGTAGCCGCCGCCCCACTTGTTTTCTTGTTGCTCAAGTGATGACTAACGACCAAGACAGATTTGGGAACACAACCTTTCGGCAAATTTTGGACAGAAATTATCGACAAACTAGACACAAACACAAAAGGGATAACACACCAACAGATTTTGTGTTCGGATAAACAGTAACGTGAACAGTGTCGGTGAAGAGTGACGGTGAACAGTGTCATTTTTTTCTTCTTTTTTTTTTTAACAAGGCAGCGGACAAAACACAAAAACCCTTCGACGCAACTACGAAAAACAAGGATATAACGAAAGATACCTTCACCTAAGCTCTGAAGCCAACTGATACGGTCCTCGATCAACTCGTTTCGAGACACGTAACAC
The DNA here is from genome assembly GCF_036785885.1 of Coffea arabica. NCBI lineage: Eukaryota > Viridiplantae > Streptophyta > Magnoliopsida > Gentianales > Rubiaceae > Coffea > Coffea arabica. Next base: position 47,659,256 of record NC_092312.1, on the reverse strand, counting down.
GCTTGTCCAAGGATCGAGTGAGGTTGTCCAACGCTTGGATTGCGGAACCTAAAACCAAAACGGACGACACGAATTGATTGAAGGTGGTAGAACGGCGACTCCAATTGAGGTGAATACTCTAGTGGATAGGTCGATAGAACAATCAAGGACAATACGCAAGATTGCTCAAGAACCCTTGCCAAGCAAGTTAAGGTTCGAATGCTCTCAATAAGTCGAAGAGAAACAAATCAGAATTTTATTATCAAAATTGTGCACCCGTTAATCATACAAAGTGAGCCTTTATATAGGCTAAGGGGCTAATAAAACCCTAAGAAACTAGACAAGGAAGGTCGGCCACTCCTTGGACAAGGTAGGCCGGGCCATGACTCAAATAAACTAATCTAATCCAACTCTAAGCAATTGAACCTAACAGTAAGGCCTAGGGCTTAGTCGACCAAACCTTCATGGGCTCTCTTCGTCGGCCTGGATCATCATGTAGACAACTTGATTATCACCTTCCAAGCCTTCAATATCCCGATGGACTCCTTGTTGGTCTTGAACATTTCACACAAGAGCTTGAAGGGACTCCTTGAAGCGCTTGGCCCGTGCACGTGTGACTGGGCCCAATGGAACTCGAACTGGATCATTACTTGGGCTAAGGTCCGTGCACACATCAGTCCCCTCCACTTGAGAAGGATTTGTCCTCAAATCTGGATAGAAATGGATGATACTACAAGCGTTGGTAGTATGAAGCCCAAATCTAATGCCACCACATATTGGCCCTCATACTATGATTCGGTGCTCATGTCTCTTGGTTAGTTTGAAAATGCTCACAACCAGCCAAGAAAAACTCATGGCTTTACTCGAATGGCTCCTCTTGTTTGTATAATTCCCCTCCTATTGAAAGCAATTTGCCGACAAATTGAAGCACGAATGGTGACAAGACGAGTTACATGCCTTTGACTCAATCTTGTTACGATTGCTACAGATGTCATCCGATGCAAAACCCACGTGCTAAGTTGGAAAATAACCCTTGTCGAACCTTGAATCTCACAAACTATCTTCAATGTGTGCTCAACTTGATCGTTTGTGGTCACGAGGTAAGGGTCCTCAAAGTGGTGTGAAGTGTATCCCATGAAATCGAACTCCGGCCAGAACACACTTGCAAGGTCCCATGGCGGATTTGGTGATCTTGGAGCTTCATGTGTACTAAGAGCAAGAGGAAAATCACAATGGTCATTGATGTACTTGTTCTTTAAACGAACCCTTGGTACACAACCATCCCCAAAATGTGGAGTGTTCCCTTCAAGATGAGCTCGAATCAACTCCCTTTTGGTGTGGACTGATTTGAGTTGACATTGTTCCGTGAATGGATACCAACGGGGTTTAACTCTTGGAGGCTTGCAAAGCCTATAATTGATTTTGGAATGGAACGCACTAAGAACAGCTCAACTTCCCTTTGCCTGATCTGTATAAAAGAAGAAACACTAAACAAAGCAAAGGTAAGTTCGTTAGGAAAATAATAGGCCTTCACCGGGTTGTTCAAGATCAGCCCACTTTCTCTCTTTTCCTCCTTTTTACCACCCATCTCATCAGATTTTTCCATCTCTTTTTCTAGTTCAACAGCTGACCCTTTCATCTCGTTGCTTTCAACTCCCTCGGGTTAACCTCTTCAGGCACAATTCCCTCATCTAGCCTTTTCTCTATTCTATAACGCTCAAGCTCATTTTCATGTATGCTAGATCAATACAAAGCTGGTCATAAGTAAGTGATACAAGTACAAAACGACGACTATTAAATAAGAAGGCATACTTATTAGTATGTCCGTCATATTTAACTTCTCGCCTCGACATCCATGCTTTGCCCAACAACACAAGTGTCACTTGAATTGGGACTACATCACACAACACCTCGTCCACATATTTGCCGATTTGAATAGGTACAAGTGTGTGCTTAGTAACCCAAACAACACCACGAGTACTCATCAACTGGTACAGTTGAAGATGATCAATGGTTGGAAGATTTAATTTCTCAACCATGATAGCACTTGCAAGGATGACTTCACAACTCCCATCAATGGGCAAGCTACAAATTTTATCTTTGACACCGCAACGAGTATAAAACCAACCAAGCAACTGAGATTTGATGAGGTCCAATTGCTCATCTACACCGCGTAATGCCACTTCTTTGACTCCCTTAGGATCAGGAAGACAATGTTGTGGGCTAGCTTTTATGCGTCTTGTATTCGCCATGACGTATGAGGGAACCTGCAAAAAGTTAGCAACGAAGCCGAAGATGTTGCCTTTCACGCTCCCTCACGTGTATCCACTCGCACTCGTGTATATGGATGTCACTCTAATTGACTTACCAAATGCTTTTACCTGTAGTTGAGAAAGGCCGCTCAAGTCCAATAATTGTCACCACTTTTGCCATAAGAGTAACCAAGAAGGTAAGACACAAATGTGGGTGCAAAATGAAGTGGGAATGGACGAATTTGGAAGGCCAATAGTGGCGGACAGAAATGGAAGTGCACCAATGGGAACATAAAAGATAGAAACCCTAGCTTCCAAAAATGTAGGAGTAGGTCTACAGGGTTCATAACTACTCCTCTTACTACAGGACGCTTACCTAGCCAACGCTTAGATCCGGCTCTACCCAAACTTTTCTGGTTCACCCCAACATTCCCTACTTGTCCGACTGTTGCTGAGCAGTTTTTGGATATCAAACGGACCTCCCCAGAAGGTAGTGTTCCTAAATTGTAGGAGAGAATGTAGGAGAGTAGCCAAGTGAAAACAAAGGAGTTATCCGAGTGCTTTACTTAGTTTCCTAAATGAATTTGGAAATCAAGTAAACAACTTGGATGAAGCAAGCAATACTCGGACAGATTTGAAACAAAGAAACCCTAGTGCAAATGAGACCGTAGCCGCCGCCCCACTTGTTTTCTTGTTGCTCAAGTGATGACTAACGACCAAGACAGATTTGGGAACACAACCTTTCGGCAAATTTTGGACAGAAATTATCGACAAACTAGACACAAACACAAAAGGGATAACACACCAACAGATTTTGTGTTCGGATAAACAGTAACGTGAACAGTGTCGGTGAAGAGTGACGGTGAACAGTGTCATTTTTTTCTTCTTTTTTTTTTTAACAAGGCAGCGGACAAAACACAAAAACCCTTCGACGCAACTACGAAAAACAAGGATATAACGAAAGATACCTTCACCTAAGCTCTGAAGCCAACTGATACGGTCCTCGATCAACTCGTTTCGAGACACGTAACACGCTTGTCCAAGGATCGAGTGAGGTTGTCCAACGCTTGGATTGCGGAACCTAAAACCAAAACGGACGACACGAATTGATTGAAGGTGGTAGAACGGCGACTCCAATTGAGGTGAATACTCTAGTGGATAGGTCGATAGAACAATCAAGGACAATACGCAAGATTGCTCAAGAACCCTTGCCAAGCAAGTTAAGGTTCGAATGCTCTCAATAAGTCGAAGAGAAACAAATCAGAATTTTATTATCAAAATTGTGCACCCGTTAATCATACAAAGTGAGCCTTTATATAGGCTAAGGGGCTAATAAAACCCTAAGAAACTAGACAAGGAAGGTCGGCCACTCCTTGGACAAGGTAGGCCGGGCCATGACTCAAATAAACTAATCTAATCCAACTCTAAGCAATTGAACCTAACAGTAAGGCCTAGGGCTTAGTCGACCAAACCTTCATGGGCTCTCTTCGTCGGCCTGGATCATCATGTAGACAACTTGATTATCACCTTCCAAGCCTTCAATATCCCGATGGACTCCTTGTTGGTCTTGAACATTTCACACAAGAGCTTGAAGGGACTCCTTGAAGCGCTTGGCCCGTGCACGTGTGACTGGGCCCAATGGAACTCGAACTGGATCATTACTTGGGCTAAGGTCCGTGCACACATCAGTCCCCTCCACTTGAGAAGGATTTGTCCTCAAATCTGGATAGAAATGGATGATACTACAAGCGTTGGTAGTATGAAGCCCAAATCTAATGCCACCACATATTGGCCCTCATACTATGATTCGGTGCTCATGTCTCTTGGTTAGTTTGAAAATGCTCACAACCAGCCAAGAAAAACTCATGGCTTTACTCGAATGGCTCCTCTTGTTTGTATAATTCCCCTCCTATTGAAAGCAATTTGCCGACAAATTGAAGCACGAATGGTGACAAGACGAGTTACATGCCTTTGACTCAATCTTGTTACGATTGCTACAGATGTCATCCGATGCAAAACCCACGTGCTAAGTTGGAAAATAACCCTTGTCGAACCTTGAATCTCACAAACTATCTTCAATGTGTGCTCAACTTGATCGTTTGTGGTCACGAGGTAAGGGTCCTCAAAGTGGTGTGAAGTGTATCCCATGAAATCGAACTCCGGCCAGAACACACTTGCAAGGTCCCATGGCGGATTTGGTGATCTTGGAGCTTCATGTGTACTAAGAGCAAGAGGAAAATCACAATGGTCATTGATGTACTTGTTCTTTAAACGAACCCTTGGTACACAACCATCCCCAAAATGTGGAGTGTTCCCTTCAAGATGAGCTCGAATCAACTCCCTTTTGGTGTGGACTGATTTGAGTTGACATTGTTCCGTGAATGGATACCAACGGGGTTTAACTCTTGGAGGCTTGCAAAGCCTATAATTGATTTTGGAATGGAACGCACTAAGAACAGCTCAACTTCCCTTTGCCTGATCTGTATAAAAGAAGAAACACTAAACAAAGCAAAGGTAAGTTCGTTAGGAAAATAATAGGCCTTCACCGGGTTGTTCAAGATCAGCCCACTTTCTCTCTTTTCCTCCTTTTTACCACCCATCTCATCAGATTTTTCCATCTCTTTTTCTAGTTCAACAGCTGACCCTTTCATCTCGTTGCTTTCAACTCCCTCGGGTTAACCTCTTCAGGCACAATTCCCTCATCTAGCCTTTTCTCTATTCTATAACGCTCAAGCTCATTTTCATGTATGCTAGATCAATACAAAGCTGGTCATAAGTAAGTGATACAAGTACAAAACGACGACTATTAAATAAGAAGGCATACTTATTAGTATGTCCGTCATATTTAACTTCTCGCCTCGACATCCATGCTTTGCCCAACAACACAAGTGTCACTTGAATTGGGACTACATCACACAACACCTCGTCCACATATTTGCCGATTTGAATAGGTACAAGTGTGTGCTTAGCAACCCAAACAACACCACGAGTACTCATCAACTTGTACAGCTGAAGATGATCAATGGTTGGAAGATTTAATTTCTCAACCATGATAGCACTTGCAAGGATGACTTCACAACTCCCATCAATGGGCAAGCTACAAATTTTATCTTTGACACCGCAACGAGTATAAAACCAACCAAGCAACTGAGATTTGATGAGATCCAATTGCTCATCTACACCGCGTAATGCCACTTCTTTGACTCCCTTAGGATCAGGAAGACAATGTTGTGGGCTAGCTTTTATGCGTCTTGTATTCGCCATGATGTATGAGGGAACCTGTAAAAAGTTAGCAACGAAGCCGAAGATGTTGCCTTTCACGCTCCCTCACGTGTATCCACTCGCACTCGTGTATATGGATGTCACTCTAATTGACTTACCAAATGCTTTTACCTGTAGTTGAGAAAGGCCGCTCAAGTCCAATAATTGTCACCACTTTTGCCATAAGAGTAACCAAGAAGGTAAGACACAAATGTGGGTGCAAAATGAAGTGGGAATGGACGAATTTGGAAGGCCAATAGTGGCGGACAGAAATGGAAGTGCACCAATGGGAACATAAAAGATAGAAACCCTAGCTTCCAAAAATGTAGGAGTAGGTCTACAGGGTTCATAACTACTCCTCTTACTACAGGACGCTTACCTAGCCAACGCTTAGATCCGGCTCTACCCAAACTTTTCTGGTTCACCCCAACATTCCCTACTTGTCCGACTGTTGCTGAGCAGTTTTTGGATATCAAACGGACCTCCCCAGAAGGTAGTGTTCCTAAATTGTAGGAGAGAATGTAGGAGAGTAGCCAAGTGAAAACAAAGGAGTTATCCGAGTGCTTTACTTAGTTTCCTAAATGAATTTGGAAATCAAGTAAACAACTTGGATGAAGCAAGCAATACTCGGACAGATTTGAAACAAAGAAACCCTAGTGCAAATGAGACCGTAGCCGCCGCCCCACTTGTTTTCTTGTTGCTCAAGTGATGACTAACGACCAAGACAGATTTGGGAACACAACCTTTCGGCAAATTTTGGACAGAAATTATCGACAAACTAGACACAAACACAAAAGGGATAACACACCAACAGATTTTGTGTTCGGATAAACAGTAACGTGAACAGTGTCGGTGAAGAGTGACGGTGAACAGTGTCATTTTTTTCTTCTTTTTTTTTTTAACAAGGCAGCGGACAAAACACAAAAACCCTTCGACGCAACTACGAAAAACAAGGATATAACGAAAGATACCTTCACCTAAGCTCTGAAGCCAACTGATACGGTCCTCGATCAACTCGTTTCGAGACACGTAACACGCTTGTCCAAGGATCGAGTGAGGTTGTCCAACGCTTGGATTGCGGAACCTAAAACCAAAACGGACGACACGAATTGATTGAAGGTGGTAGAACGGCGACTCCAATTGAGGTGAATACTCTAGTGGATAGGTCGATAGAACAATCAAGGACAATACGCAAGATTGCTCAAGAACCCTTGCCAAGCAAGTTAAGGTTCGAATGCTCTCAATAAGTCGAAGAGAAACAAATCAGAATTTTATTATCAAAATTGTGCACCCGTTAATCATACAAAGTGAGCCTTTATATAGGCTAAGGGGCTAATAAAACCCTAAGAAACTAGACAAGGAAGGTCGGCCACTCCTTGGACAAGGTAGGCCGGGCCATGACTCAAATAAACTAATCTAATCCAACTCTAAGCAATTGAACCTAACAGTAAGGCCTAGGGCTTAGTCGACCAAACCTTCATGGGCTCTCTTCGTCGGCCTGGATCATCATGTAGACAACTTGATTATCACCTTCCAAGCCTTCAATATCCCGATGGACTCCTTGTTGGTCTTGAACATTTCACACAAGAGCTTGAAGGGACTCCTTGAAGCGCTTGGCCCGTGCACATGTGACTGGGCCCAATGGAACTCGAACTGGATCATTACTTGGGCTAAGGTCCGTGCACACATCAGTCCCCTCCACTTGAGAAGGATTTGTCCTCAAATCTGGATAGAAATGGATGATACTACAAGCGTTGGTAGTATGAAGCCCAAATCTAATGCCACCACATATTGGCCCTCATACTATGATTCGGTGCTCATGTCTCTTGGTTAGTTTGAAAATGCTCACAACCAGCCAAGAAAAACTCATGGCTTTACTCGAATGGCTCCTCTTGTTTGTATAATTCCCCTCCTATTGAAAGCAATTTGCCGACAAATTGAAGCACGAATGGTGACAAGACGAGTTACATGCCTTTGACTCAATCTTGTTACGATTGCTACAGATGTCATCCGATGCAAAACCCACGTGCTAAGTTGGAAAATAACCCTTGTCGAACCTTGAATCTCACAAACTATCTTCAATGTGTGCTCAACTTGATCGTTTGTGGTCACGAGGTAAGGGTCCTCAAAGTGGTGTGAAGTGTATCCCATGAAATCGAACTCCGGCCAGAACACACTTGCAAGGTCCCATGGCGGATTTGGTGATCTTGGAGCTTCATGTGTACTAAGAGCAAGAGGAAAATCACAATGGTCATTGATGTACTTGTTCTTTAAACGAACCCTTGGTACACAACCATCCCCAAAATGTGGAGTGTTCCCTTCAAGATGAGCTCGAATCAACTCCCTTTTGGTGTGGACTGATTTGAGTTGACATTGTTCCGTGAATGGATACCAACGGGGTTTAACTCTTGGAGGCTTGCAAAGCCTATAATTGATTTTGGAATGGAACGCACTAAGAACAGCTCAACTTCCCTTTGCCTGATCTGTATAAAAGAAGAAACACTAAACAAAGCAAAGGTAAGTTCGTTAGGAAAATAATAGGCCTTCACCGGGTTGTTCAAGATCAGCCCACTTTCTCTCTTTTCCTCCTTTTTACCACCCATCTCATCAGATTTTTCCATCTCTTTTTCTAGTTCAACAGCTGACCCTTTCATCTCGTTGCTTTCAACTCCCTCGGGTTAACCTCTTCAGGCACAATTCCCTCATCTAGCCTTTTCTCTATTCTATAACGCTCAAGCTCATTTTCATGTATGCTAGATCAATACAAAGCTGGTCATAAGTAAGTGATACAAGTACAAAACGACGACTATTAAATAAGAAGGCATACTTATTAGTATGTCCGTCATATTTAACTTCTCGCCTCGACATCCATGCTTTGCCCAACAACACAAGTGTCACTTGAATTGGGACTACATCACACAACACCTCGTCCACATATTTGCCGATTTGAATAGGTACAAGTGTGTGCTTAGCAACCCAAACAACACCACGAGTACTCATCAACTTGTACAGCTGAAGATGATCAATGGTTGGAAGATTTAATTTCTCAACCATGATAGCACTTGCAAGGATGACTTCACAACTCCCATCAATGGGCAAGCTACAAATTTTATCTTTGACACCGCAACGAGTATAAAACCAACCAAGCAACTGAGATTTGATGAGATCCAATTGCTCATCTACACCGCGTAATGCCACTTCTTTGACTCCCTTAGGATCAGGAAGACAATGTTGTGGGCTAGCTTTTATGCGTCTTGTATTCGCCATGATGTATGAGGGAACCTGTAAAAAGTTAGCAACGAAGCCGAAGATGTTGCCTTTCACGCTCCCTCACGTGTATCCACTCGCACTCGTGTATATGGATGTCACTCTAATTGACTTACCAAATGCTTTTACCTGTAGTTGAGAAAGGCCGCTCAAGTCCAATAATTGTCACCACTTTTGCCATAAGAGTAACCAAGAAGGTAAGACACAAATGTGGGTGCAAAATGAAGTGGGAATGGACGAATTTGGAAGGCCAATAGTGGCGGACAGAAATGGAAGTGCACCAATGGGAACATAAAAGATAGAAACCCTAGCTTCCAAAAATGTAGGAGTAGGTCTACAGGGTTCATAACTACTCCTCTTACTACAGGACGCTTACCTAGCCAACGCTTAGATCCGGCTCTACCCAAACTTTTCTGGTTCACCCCAACATTCCCTACTTGTCCGACTGTTGCTGAGCAGTTTTTGGATATCAAACGGACCTCCCCAGAAGGTAGTGTTCCTAAATTGTAGGAGAGAATGTAGGAGAGTAGCCAAGTGAAAACAAAGGAGTTATCCGAGTGCTTTACTTAGTTTCCTAAATGAATTTGGAAATCAAGTAAACAACTTGGATGAAGCAAGCAATACTCGGACAGATTTGAAACAAAGAAACCCTAGTGCAAATGAGACCGTAGCCGCCGCCCCACTTGTTTTCTTGTTGCTCAAGTGATGACTAACGACCAAGACAGATTTGGGAACACAACCTTTCGGCAAATTTTGGACAGAAATTATCGACAAACTAGACACAAACACAAAAGGGATAACACACCAACAGATTTTGTGTTCGGATAAACAGTAACGTGAACAGTGTCGGTGAAGAGTGACGGTGAACAGTGTCATTTTTTTCTTCTTTTTTTTTTTAACAAGGCAGCGGACAAAACACAAAAACCCTTCGACGCAACTACGAAAAACAAGGATATAACGAAAGATACCTTCACCTAAGCTCTGAAGCCAACTGATACGGTCCTCGATCAACTCGTTTCGAGACACGTAACACGCTTGTCCAAGGATCGAGTGAGGTTGTCCAACGCTTGGATTGCGGAACCTAAAACCAAAACGGACGACACGAATTGATTGAAGGTGGTAGAACGGCGACTCCAATTGAGGTGAATACTCTAGTGGATAGGTCGATAGAACAATCAAGGACAATACGCAAGATTGCTCAAGAACCCTTGCCAAGCAAGTTAAGGTTCGAATGCTCTCAATAAGTCGAAGAGAAACAAATCAGAATTTTATTATCAAAATTGTGCACCCGTTAATCATACAAAGTGAGCCTTTATATAGGCTAAGGGGCTAATAAAACCCTAAGAAACTAGACAAGGAAGGTCGGCCACTCCTTGGACAAGGTAGGCCGGGCCATGACTCAAATAAACTAATCTAATCCAACTCTAAGCAATTGAACCTAACAGTAAGGCCTAGGGCTTAGTCGACCAAACCTTCATGGGCTCTCTTCGTCGGCCTGGATCATCATGTAGACAACTTGATTATCACCTTCCAAGCCTTCAATATCCCGATGGACTCCTTGTTGGTCTTGAACATTTCACACAAGAGCTTGAAGGGACTCCTTGAAGCGCTTGGCCCGTGCACATGTGACTGGGCCCAATGGAACTCGAACTGGATCATTACTTGGGCTAAGGTCCGTGCACACATCAGTCCCCTCCACTTGAGAAGGATTTGTCCTCAAATCTGGATAGAAATGGATGATACTACAAGCGTTGGTAGTATGAAGCCCAAATCTAATGCCACCACATATTGGCCCTCATACTATGATTCGGTGCTCATGTCTCTTGGTTAGTTTGAAAATGCTCACAACCAGCCAAGAAAAACTCATGGCTTTACTCGAATGGCTCCTCTTGTTTGTATAATTCCCCTCCTATTGAAAGCAATTTGCCGACAAATTGAAGCACGAATGGTGACAAGACGAGTTACATGCCTTTGACTCAATCTTGTTACGATTGCTACAGATGTCATCCGATGCAAAACCCACGTGCTAAGTTGGAAAATAACCCTTGTCGAACCTTGAATCTCACAAACTATCTTCAATGTGTGCTCAACTTGATCGTTTGTGGTCACGAGGTAAGGGTCCTCAAAGTGGTGTGAAGTGTATCCCATGAAATCGAACTCCGGCCAGAACACACTTGCAAGGTCCCATGGCGGATTTGGTGATCTTGGAGCTTCATGTGTACTAAGAGCAAGAGGAAAATCACAATGGTCATTGATGTACTTGTTCTTTAAACGAACCCTTGGTACACAACCATCCCCAAAATGTGGAGTGTTCCCTTCAAGATGAGCTCGAATCAACTCCCTTTTGGTGTGGACTGATTTGAGTTGACATTGTTCCGTGAATGGATACCAACGGGGTTTAACTCTTGGAGGCTTGCAAAGCCTATAATTGATTTTGGAATGGAACGCACTAAGAACAGCTCAACTTCCCTTTGCCTGATCTGTATAAAAGAAGAAACACTAAACAAAGCAAAGGTAAGTTCGTTAGGAAAATAATAGGCCTTCACCGGGTTGTTCAAGATCAGCCCACTTTCTCTCTTTTCCTCCTTTTTACCACCCATCTCATCAGATTTTTCCATCTCTTTTTCTAGTTCAACAGCTGACCCTTTCATCTCGTTGCTTTCAACTCCCTCGGGTTAACCTCTTCAGGCACAATTCCCTCATCTAGCCTTTTCTCTATTCTATAACGCTCAAGCTCATTTTCATGTATGCTAGATCAATACAAAGCTGGTCATAAGTAAGTGATACAAGTACAAAACGACGACTATTAAATAAGAAGGCATACTTATTAGTATGTCCGTCATATTTAACTTCTCGCCTCGACATCCATGCTTTGCCCAACAACACAAGTGTCACTTGAATTGGGACTACATCACACAACACCTCGTCCACATATTTGCCGATTTGAATAGGTACAAGTGTGTGCTTAGTAACCCAAACAACACCACGAGTACTCATCAACTGGTACAGTTGAAGATGATCAATGGTTGGAAGATTTAATTTCTCAACCATGATAGCACTTGCAAGGATGACTTCACAACTCCCATCAATGGGCAAGCTACAAATTTTATCTTTGACACCGCAACGAGTATAAAACCAACCAAGCAACTGAGATTTGATGAGGTCCAATTGCTCATCTACACCGCGTAATGCCACTTCTTTGACTCCCTTAGGATCAGGAAGACAATGTTGTGGGCTAGCTTTTATGCGTCTTGTATTCGCCATGATGTATGAGGGAACCTGCAAAAAGTTAGCAACGAAGCCGAAGATGTTGCCTTTCACGCTCCCTCACGTGTATCCACTCGCACTCGTGTATATGGATGTCACTCTAATTGACTTACCAAATGCTTTTACCTGTAGTTGAGAAAGGCCGCTCAAGTCCAATAATTGTCACCACTTTTGCCATAAGAGTAACCAAGAAGGTAAGACACAAATGTGGGTGCAAAATGAAGTGGGAATGGACGAATTTGGAAGGCCAATAGTGGCGGACAGAAATGGAAGTGCACCAATGGGAACATAAAAGATAGAAACCCTAGCTTCCAAAAATGTAGGAGTAGGTCTACAGGGTTCATAACTACTCCTCTTACTACAGGACGCTTACCTAGCCAACGCTTAGATCCGGCTCTACCCAAACTTTTCTGGTTCACCCCAACATTCCCTACTTGTCCGACTGTTGCTGAGCAGTTTTTGGATATCAAACGGACCTCCCCAGAAGGTAGTGTTCCTAAATTGTAGGAGAGAATGTAGGAGAGTAGCCAAGTGAAAACAAAGGAGTTATCCGAGTGCTTTACTTAGTTTCCTAAATGAATTTGGAAATCAAGTAAACAACTTGGATGAAGCAAGCAATACTCGGACAGATTTGAAACAAAGAAACCCTAGTGCAAATGAGACCGTAGCCGCCGCCCCACTTGTTTTCTTGTTGCTCAAGTGATGACTAACGACCAAGACAGATTTGGGAACACAACCTTTCGGCAAATTTTGGACAGAAATTATCGACAAACTAGACACAAACACAAAAGGGATAACACACCAACAGATTTTGTGTTCGGATAAACAGTAACGTGAACAGTGTCGGTGAAGAGTGACGGTGAACAGTGTCATTTTTTTCTTCTTTTTTTTTTTAACAAGGCAGCGGACAAAACACAAAAACCCTTCGACGCAACTACGAAAAACAAGGATATAACGAAAGATACCTTCACCTAAGCTCTGAAGCCAACTGATACGGTCCTCGATCAACTCGTTTCGAGACACGTAACACGCTTGTCCAAGGATCGAGTGAGGTTGTCCAACGCTTGGATTGCGGAACCTAAAACCAAAACGGACGACACGAATTGATTGAAGGTGGTAGAACGGCGACTCCAATTGAGGTGAATACTCTAGTGGATAGGTCGATAGAACAATCAAGGACAATACGCAAGATTGCTCAAGAACCCTTGCCAAGCAAGTTAAGGTTCGAATGCTCTCAATAAGTCGAAGAGAAACAAATCAGAATTTTATTATCAAAATTGTGCACCCGTTAATCATACAAAGTGAGCCTTTATATAGGCTAAGGGGCTAATAAAACCCTAAGAAACTAGACAAGGAAGGTCGGCCACTCCTTGGACAAGGTAGGCCGGGCCATGACTCAAATAAACTAATCTAATCCAACTCTAAGCAATTGAACCTAACAGTAAGGCCTAGGGCTTAGTCGACCAAACCTTCATGGGCTCTCTTCGTCGGCCTGGATCATCATGTAGACAACTTGATTATCACCTTCCAAGCCTTCAATATCCCGATGGACTCCTTGTTGGTCTTGAACATTTCACACAAGAGCTTGAAGGGACTCCTTGAAGCGCTTGGCCCGTGCACATGTGACTGGGCCCAATGGAACTCGAACTGGATCATTACTTGGGCTAAGGTCCGTGCACACATCAGTCCCCTCCACTTGAGAAGGATTTGTCCTCAAATCTGGATAGAAATGGATGATACTACAAGCGTTGGTAGTATGAAGCCCAAATCTAATGCCACCACATATTGGCCCTCATACTATGATTCGGTGCTCATGTCTCTTGGTTAGTTTGAAAATGCTCACAACCAGCCAAGAAAAACTCATGGCTTTACTCGAATGGCTCCTCTTGTTTGTATAATTCCCCTCCTATTGAAAGCAATTTGCCGACAAATTGAAGCACGAATGGTGACAAGACGAGTTACATGCCTTTGACTCAATCTTGTTACGATTGCTACAGATGTCATCCGATGCAAAACCCACGTGCTAAGTTGGAAAATAACCCTTGTCGAACCTTGAATCTCACAAACTATCTTCAATGTGTGCTCAACTTGATCGTTTGTGGTCACGAGGTAAGGGTCCTCAAAGTGGTGTGAAGTGTATCCCATGAAATCGAACTCCGGCCAGAACACACTTGCAAGGTCCCATGGCGGATTTGGTGATCTTGGAGCTTCATGTGTACTAAGAGCAAGAGGAAAATCACAATGGTCATTGATGTACTTGTTCTTTAAACGAACCCTTGGTACACAACCATCCCCAAAATGTGGAGTGTTCCCTTCAAGATGAGCTCGAATCAACTCCCTTTTGGTGTGGACTGATTTGAGTTGACATTGTTCCGTGAATGGATACCAACGGGGTTTAACTCTTGGAGGCTTGCAAAGCCTATAATTGATTTTGGAATGGAACGCACTAAGAACAGCTCAACTTCCCTTTGCCTGATCTGTATAAAAGAAGAAACACTAAACAAAGCAAAGGTAAGTTCGTTAGGAAAATAATAGGCCTTCACCGGGTTGTTCAAGATCAGCCCACTTTCTCTCTTTTCCTCCTTTTTACCACCCATCTCATCAGATTTTTCCATCTCTTTTTCTAGTTCAACAGCTGACCCTTTCATCTCGTTGCTTTCAACTCCCTCGGGTTAACCTCTTCAGGCACAATTCCCTCATCTAGCCTTTTCTCTATTCTATAACGCTCAAGCTCATTTTCATGTATGCTAGATCAATACAAAGCTGGTCATAAGTAAGTGATACAAGTACAAAACGACGACTATTAAATAAGAAGGCATACTTATTAGTATGTCCGTCATATTTAACTTCTCGCCTCGACATCCATGCTTTGCCCAACAACACAAGTGTCACTTGAATTGGGACTACATCACACAACACCTCGTCCACATATTTGCCGATTTGAATAGGTACAAGTGTGTGCTTAGTAACCCAAACAACACCACGAGTACTCATCAACTGGTACAGTTGAAGATGATCAATGGTTGGAAGATTTAATTTCTCAACCATGATAGCACTTGCAAGGATGACTTCACAACTCCCATCAATGGGCAAGCTACAAATTTTATCTTTGACACCGCAACGAGTATAAAACCAACCAAGCAACTGAGATTTGATGAGGTCCAATTGCTCATCTACACCGCGTAATGCCACTTCTTTGACTCCCTTAGGATCAGGAAGACAATGTTGTGGGCTAGCTTTTATGCGTCTTGTATTCGCCATGACGTATGAGGGAACCTGCAAAAAGTTAGCAACGAAGCCGAAGATGTTGCCTTTCACGCTCCCTCACGTGTATCCACTCGCACTCGTGTATATGGATGTCACTCTAATTGACTTACCAAATGCTTTTACCTGTAGTTGAGAAAGGCCGCTCAAGTCCAATAATTGTCACCACTTTTGCCATAAGAGTAACCAAGAAGGTAAGACACAAATGTGGGTGCAAAATGAAGTGGGAATGGACGAATTTGGAAGGCCAATAGTGGCGGACAGAAATGGAAGTGCACCAATGGGAACATAAAAGATAGAAACCCTAGCTTCCAAAAATGTAGGAGTAGGTCTACAGGGTTCATAACTACTCCTCTTACTACAGGACGCTTACCTAGCCAACGCTTAGATCCGGCTCTACCCAAACTTTTCTGGTTCACCCCAACATTCCCTACTTGTCCGACTGTTGCTGAGCAGTTTTTGGATATCAAACGGACCTCCCCAGAAGGTAGTGTTCCTAAATTGTAGGAGAGAATGTAGGAGAGTAGCCAAGTGAAAACAAAGGAGTTATCCGAGTGCTTTACTTAGTTTCCTAAATGAATTTGGAAATCAAGTAAACAACTTGGATGAAGCAAGCAATACTCGGACAGATTTGAAACAAAGAAACCCTAGTGCAAATGAGACCGTAGCCGCCGCCCCACTTGTTTTCTTGTTGCTCAAGTGATGACTAACGACCAAGACAGATTTGGGAACACAACCTTTCGGCAAATTTTGGACAGAAATTATCGACAAACTAGACACAAACACAAAAGGGATAACACACCAACAGATTTTGTGTTCGGATAAACAGTAACGTGAACAGTGTCGGTGAAGAGTGACGGTGAACAGTGTCATTTTTTTCTTCTTTTTTTTTTTAACAAGGCAGCGGACAAAACACAAAAACCCTTCGACGCAACTACGAAAAACAAGGATATAACGAAAGATACCTTCACCTAAGCTCTGAAGCCAACTGATACGGTCCTCGATCAACTCGTTTCGAGACACGTAACACGCTTGTCCAAGGATCGAGTGAGGTTGTCCAACGCTTGGATTGCGGAACCTAAAACCAAAACGGACGACACGAATTGATTGAAGGTGGTAGAACGGCGACTCCAATTGAGGTGAATACTCTAGTGGATAGGTCGATAGAACAATCAAGGACAATACGCAAGATTGCTCAAGAACCCTTGCCAAGCAAGTTAAGGTTCGAATGCTCTCAATAAGTCGAAGAGAAACAAATCAGAATTTTATTATCAAAATTGTGCACCCGTTAATCATACAAAGTGAGCCTTTATATAGGCTAAGGGGCTAATAAAACCCTAAGAAACTAGACAAGGAAGGTCGGCCACTCCTTGGACAAGGTAGGCCGGGCCATGACTCAAATAAACTAATCTAATCCAACTCTAAGCAATTGAACCTAACAGTAAGGCCTAGGGCTTAGTCGACCAAACCTTCATGGGCTCTCTTCGTCGGCCTGGATCATCATGTAGACAACTTGATTATCACCTTCCAAGCCTTCAATATCCCGATGGACTCCTTGTTGGTCTTGAACATTTCACACAAGAGCTTGAAGGGACTCCTTGAAGCGCTTGGCCCGTGCACGTGTGACTGGGCCCAATGGAACTCGAACTGGATCATTACTTGGGCTAAGGTCCGTGCACACATCAGTCCCCTCCACTTGAGAAGGATTTGTCCTCAAATCTGGATAGAAATGGATGATACTACAAGCGTTGGTAGTATGAAGCCCAAATCTAATGCCACCACATATTGGCCCTCATACTATGATTCGGTGCTCATGTCTCTTGGTTAGTTTGAAAATGCTCACAACCAGCCAAGAAAAACTCATGGCTTTACTCGAATGGCTCCTCTTGTTTGTATAATTCCCCTCCTATTGAAAGCAATTTGCCGACAAATTGAAGCACGAATGGTGACAAGACGAGTTACATGCCTTTGACTCAATCTTGTTACGATTGCTACAGATGTCATCCGATGCAAAACCCACGTGCTAAGTTGGAAAATAACCCTTGTCGAACCTTGAATCTCACAAACTATCTTCAATGTGTGCTCAACTTGATCGTTTGTGGTCACGAGGTAAGGGTCCTCAAAGTGGTGTGAAGTGTATCCCATGAAATCGAACTCCGGCCAGAACACACTTGCAAGGTCCCATGGCGGATTTGGTGATCTTGGAGCTTCATGTGTACTAAGAGCAAGAGGAAAATCACAATGGTCATTGATGTACTTGTTCTTTAAACGAACCCTTGGTACACAACCATCCCCAAAATGTGGAGTGTTCCCTTCAAGATGAGCTCGAATCAACTCCCTTTTGGTGTGGACTGATTTGAGTTGACATTGTTCCGTGAATGGATACCAACGGGGTTTAACTCTTGGAGGCTTGCAAAGCCTATAATTGATTTTGGAATGGAACGCACTAAGAACAGCTCAACTTCCCTTTGCCTGATCTGTATAAAAGAAGAAACACTAAACAAAGCAAAGGTAAGTTCGTTAGGAAAATAATAGGCCTTCACCGGGTTGTTCAAGATCAGCCCACTTTCTCTCTTTTCCTCCTTTTTACCACCCATCTCATCAGATTTTTCCATCTCTTTTTCTAGTTCAACAGCTGACCCTTTCATCTCGTTGCTTTCAACTCCCTCGGGTTAACCTCTTCAGGCACAATTCCCTCATCTAGCCTTTTCTCTATTCTATAACGCTCAAGCTCATTTTCATGTATGCTAGATCAATACAAAGCTGGTCATAAGTAAGTGATACAAGTACAAAACGACGACTATTAAATAAGAAGGCATACTTATTAGTATGTCCGTCATATTTAACTTCTCGCCTCGACATCCATGCTTTGCCCAACAACACAAGTGTCACTTGAATTGGGACTACATCACACAACACCTCGTCCACATATTTGCCGATTTGAATAGGTACAAGTGTGTGCTTAGTAACCCAAACAACACCACGAGTACTCATCAACTGGTACAGTTGAAGATGATCAATGGTTGGAAGATTTAATTTCTCAACCATGATAGCACTTGCAAGGATGACTTCACAACTCCCATCAATGGGCAAGCTACAAATTTTATCTTTGACACCGCAACGAGTATAAAACCAACCAAGCAACTGAGATTTGATGAGGTCCAATTGCTCATCTACACCGCGTAATGCCACTTCTTTGACTCCCTTAGGATCAGGAAGACAATGTTGTGGGCTAGCTTTTATGCGTCTTGTATTCGCCATGACGTATGAGGGAACC
Source organism: Coffea arabica (assembly GCF_036785885.1). Taxonomy (NCBI): domain Eukaryota; kingdom Viridiplantae; phylum Streptophyta; class Magnoliopsida; order Gentianales; family Rubiaceae; genus Coffea; species Coffea arabica. The sequence goes on along the minus strand of NC_092312.1, from coordinate 47,640,689 downwards.
TGCAAAAAGTTAGCAACGAAGCCGAAGATGTTGCCTTTCACGCTCCCTCACGTGTATCCACTCGCACTCGTGTATATGGATGTCACTCTAATTGACTTACCAAATGCTTTTACCTGTAGTTGAGAAAGGCCGCTCAAGTCCAATAATTGTCACCACTTTTGCCATAAGAGTAACCAAGAAGGTAAGACACAAATGTGGGTGCAAAATGAAGTGGGAATGGACGAATTTGGAAGGCCAATAGTGGCGGACAGAAATGGAAGTGCACCAATGGGAACATAAAAGATAGAAACCCTAGCTTCCAAAAATGTAGGAGTAGGTCTACAGGGTTCATAACTACTCCTCTTACTACAGGACGCTTACCTAGCCAACGCTTAGATCCGGCTCTACCCAAACTTTTCTGGTTCACCCCAACATTCCCTACTTGTCCGACTGTTGCTGAGCAGTTTTTGGATATCAAACGGACCTCCCCAGAAGGTAGTGTTCCTAAATTGTAGGAGAGAATGTAGGAGAGTAGCCAAGTGAAAACAAAGGAGTTATCCGAGTGCTTTACTTAGTTTCCTAAATGAATTTGGAAATCAAGTAAACAACTTGGATGAAGCAAGCAATACTCGGACAGATTTGAAACAAAGAAACCCTAGTGCAAATGAGACCGTAGCCGCCGCCCCACTTGTTTTCTTGTTGCTCAAGTGATGACTAACGACCAAGACAGATTTGGGAACACAACCTTTCGGCAAATTTTGGACAGAAATTATCGACAAACTAGACACAAACACAAAAGGGATAACACACCAACAGATTTTGTGTTCGGATAAACAGTAACGTGAACAGTGTCGGTGAAGAGTGACGGTGAACAGTGTCATTTTTTTCTTCTTTTTTTTTTTTAACAAGGCAGCGGACAAAACACAAAAACCCTTCGACGCAACTACGAAAAACAAGGATATAACGAAAGATACCTTCACCTAAGCTCTGAAGCCAACTGATACGGTCCTCGATCAACTCGTTTCGAGACACGTAACACGCTTGTCCAAGGATCGAGTGAGGTTGTCCAACGCTTGGATTGCGGAACCTAAAACCAAAACGGACGACACGAATTGATTGAAGGTGGTAGAACGGCGACTCCAATTGAGGTGAATACTCTAGTGGATAGGTCGATAGAACAATCAAGGACAATACGCAAGATTGCTCAAGAACCCTTGCCAAGCAAGTTAAGGTTCGAATGCTCTCAATAAGTCGAAGAGAAACAAATCAGAATTTTATTATCAAAATTGTGCACCCGTTAATCATACAAAGTGAGCCTTTATATAGGCTAAGGGGCTAATAAAACCCTAAGAAACTAGACAAGGAAGGTCGGCCACTCCTTGGACAAGGTAGGCCGGGCCATGACTCAAATAAACTAATCTAATCCAACTCTAAGCAATTGAACCTAACAGTAAGGCCTAGGGCTTAGTCGACCAAACCTTCATGGGCTCTCTTCGTCGGCCTGGATCATCATGTAGACAACTTGATTATCACCTTCCAAGCCTTCAATATCCCGATGGACTCCTTGTTGGTCTTGAACATTTCACACAAGAGCTTGAAGGGACTCCTTGAAGCGCTTGGCCCGTGCACGTGTGACTGGGCCCAATGGAACTCGAACTGGATCATTACTTGGGCTAAGGTCCGTGCACACATCAGTCCCCTCCACTTGAGAAGGATTTGTCCTCAAATCTGGATAGAAATGGATGATACTACAAGCGTTGGTAGTATGAAGCCCAAATCTAATGCCACCACATATTGGCCCTCATACTATGATTCGGTGCTCATGTCTCTTGGTTAGTTTGAAAATGCTCACAACCAGCCAAGAAAAACTCATGGCTTTACTCGAATGGCTCCTCTTGTTTGTATAATTCCCCTCCTATTGAAAGCAATTTGCCGACAAATTGAAGCACGAATGGTGACAAGACGAGTTACATGCCTTTGACTCAATCTTGTTACGATTGCTACAGATGTCATCCGATGCAAAACCCACGTGCTAAGTTGGAAAATAACCCTTGTCGAACCTTGAATCTCACAAACTATCTTCAATGTGTGCTCAACTTGATCGTTTGTGGTCACGAGGTAAGGGTCCTCAAAGTGGTGTGAAGTGTATCCCATGAAATCGAACTCCGGCCAGAACACACTTGCAAGGTCCCATGGCGGATTTGGTGATCTTGGAGCTTCATGTGTACTAAGAGCAAGAGGAAAATCACAATGGTCATTGATGTACTTGTTCTTTAAACGAACCCTTGGTACACAACCATCCCCAAAATGTGGAGTGTTCCCTTCAAGATGAGCTCGAATCAACTCCCTTTTGGTGTGGACTGATTTGAGTTGACATTGTTCCGTGAATGGATACCAACGGGGTTTAACTCTTGGAGGCTTGCAAAGCCTATAATTGATTTTGGAATGGAACGCACTAAGAACAGCTCAACTTCCCTTTGCCTGATCTGTATAAAAGAAGAAACACTAAACAAAGCAAAGGTAAGTTCGTTAGGAAAATAATAGGCCTTCACCGGGTTGTTCAAGATCAGCCCACTTTCTCTCTTTTCCTCCTTTTTACCACCCATCTCATCAGATTTTTCCATCTCCTTTTCTAGTTCAACAGCTGACCCTTTCATCTCGTTGCTTTCAACTCCCTCGGGTTTACCTCTTCAGGCACAATTCCCTCATCTAGCCTTTTCTCCATTCTATAACGCTCAAGCTCATTTTCATGTATGCTAGATCAATACAAAGCTGGTCATAAGTAAGTGATACAAGTACAAAACGACGACTATTAAATAAGAAGGCATACTTATTAGTATGTCCGTCATATTTAACTTCTCGCCTCGACATCCATGCTTTGCCCAACAACACAGGTGTCACTTGAAATGGGACTACATCACACAACACCTCGTCCACATATTTGCCGATTTGAATAGGTACAAGTGTGTGCTTAGTAACCCAAACAACACCACGAGTACTCATCAACTGGTACAGTTGAAGATGATCAATGGTTGGAAGATTTAATTTCTCAACCATGATAGCACTTGCAAGGATGACTTCACAACTCCCATCAATGGGCAAGCTACAAATTTTATCTTTGACACCGCAACGAGTATAAAACCAACCAAGCAACTGAGATTTGATGAGGTCCAATTGCTCATCTACACCGCGTAATGCCACTTCTTTGACTCCCTTAGGATCAGGAAGACAATGTTGTGGGCTAGCTTTTATGCGTCTTGTATTCGCCATGACGTATGAGGGAACCTGCAAAAAGTTAGCAACGAAGCCGAAGATGTTGCCTTTCACGCTCCCTCACGTGTATCCACTCGCACTCGTGTATATGGATGTCACTCTAATTGACTTACCAAATGCTTTTACCTGTAGTTGAGAAAGGCCGCTCAAGTCCAATAATTGTCACCACTTTTGCCATAAGAGTAACCAAGAAGGTAAGACACAAATGTGGGTGCAAAATGAAGTGGGAATGGACGAATTTGGAAGGCCAATAGTGGCGGACAGAAATGGAAGTGCACCAATGGGAACATAAAAGATAGAAACCCTAGCTTCCAAAAATGTAGGAGTAGGTCTACAGGGTTCATAACTACTCCTCTTACTACAGGACGCTTACCTAGCCAACGCTTAGATCCGGCTCTACCCAAACTTTTCTGGTTCACCCCAACATTCCCTACTTGTCCGACTGTTGCTGAGCAGTTTTTGGATATCAAACGGACCTCCCCAGAAGGTAGTGTTCCTAAATTGTAGGAGAGAATGTAGGAGAGTAGCCAAGTGAAAACAAAGGAGTTATCCGAGTGCTTTACTTAGTTTCCTAAATGAATTTGGAAATCAAGTAAACAACTTGGATGAAGCAAGCAATACTCGGACAGATTTGAAACAAAGAAACCCTAGTGCAAATGAGACCGTAGCCGCCGCCCCACTTGTTTTCTTGTTGCTCAAGTGATGACTAACGACCAAGACAGATTTGGGAACACAACCTTTCGGCAAATTTTGGACAGAAATTATCGACAAACTAGACACAAACACAAAAGGGATAACACACCAACAGATTTTGTGTTCGGATAAACAGTAACGTGAACAGTGTCGGTGAAGAGTGACGGTGAACAGTGTCATTTTTTTCTTCTTTTTTTTTTTTAACAAGGCAGCGGACAAAACACAAAAACCCTTCGACGCAACTACGAAAAACAAGGATATAACGAAAGATACCTTCACCTAAGCTCTGAAGCCAACTGATACGGTCCTCGATCAACTCGTTTCGAGACACGTAACACGCTTGTCCAAGGATCGAGTGAGGTTGTCCAACGCTTGGATTGCGGAACCTAAAACCAAAACGGACGACACGAATTGATTGAAGGTGGTAGAACGGCGACTCCAATTGAGGTGAATACTCTAGTGGATAGGTCGATAGAACAATCAAGGACAATACGCAAGATTGCTCAAGAACCCTTGCCAAGCAAGTTAAGGTTCGAATGCTCTCAATAAGTCGAAGAGAAACAAATCAGAATTTTATTATCAAAATTGTGCACCCGTTAATCATACAAAGTGAGCCTTTATATAGGCTAAGGGGCTAATAAAACCCTAAGAAACTAGACAAGGAAGGTCGGCCACTCCTTGGACAAGGTAGGCCGGGCCATGACTCAAATAAACTAATCTAATCCAACTCTAAGCAATTGAACCTAACAGTAAGGCCTAGGGCTTAGTCGACCAAACCTTCATGGGCTCTCTTCGTCGGCCTGGATCATCATGTAGACAACTTGATTATCACCTTCCAAGCCTTCAATATCCCGATGGACTCCTTGTTGGTCTTGAACATTTCACACAAGAGCTTGAAGGGACTCCTTGAAGCGCTTGGCCCGTGCACGTGTGACTGGGCCCAATGGAACTCGAACTGGATCATTACTTGGGCTAAGGTCCGTGCACACATCAGTCCCCTCCACTTGAGAAGGATTTGTCCTCAAATCTGGATAGAAATGGATGATACTACAAGCGTTGGTAGTATGAAGCCCAAATCTAATGCCACCACATATTGGCCCTCATACTATGATTCGGTGCTCATGTCTCTTGGTTAGTTTGAAAATGCTCACAACCAGCCAAGAAAAACTCATGGCTTTACTCGAATGGCTCCTCTTGTTTGTATAATTCCCCTCCTATTGAAAGCAATTTGCCGACAAATTGAAGCACGAATGGTGACAAGACGAGTTACATGCCTTTGACTCAATCTTGTTACGATTGCTACAGATGTCATCCGATGCAAAACCCACGTGCTAAGTTGGAAAATAACCCTTGTCGAACCTTGAATCTCACAAACTATCTTCAATGTGTGCTCAACTTGATCGTTTGTGGTCACGAGGTAAGGGTCCTCAAAGTGGTGTGAAGTGTATCCCATGAAATCGAACTCCGGCCAGAACACACTTGCAAGGTCCCATGGCGGATTTGGTGATCTTGGAGCTTCATGTGTACTAAGAGCAAGAGGAAAATCACAATGGTCATTGATGTACTTGTTCTTTAAACGAACCCTTGGTACACAACCATCCCCAAAATGTGGAGTGTTCCCTTCAAGATGAGCTCGAATCAACTCCCTTTTGGTGTGGACTGATTTGAGTTGACATTGTTCCGTGAATGGATACCAACGGGGTTTAACTCTTGGAGGCTTGCAAAGCCTATAATTGATTTTGGAATGGAACGCACTAAGAACAGCTCAACTTCCCTTTGCCTGATCTGTATAAAAGAAGAAACACTAAACAAAGCAAAGGTAAGTTCGTTAGGAAAATAATAGGCCTTCACCGGGTTGTTCAAGATCAGCCCACTTTCTCTCTTTTCCTCCTTTTTACCACCCATCTCATCAGATTTTTCCATCTCCTTTTCTAGTTCAACAGCTGACCCTTTCATCTCGTTGCTTTCAACTCCCTCGGGTTTACCTCTTCAGGCACAATTCCCTCATCTAGCCTTTTCTCCATTCTATAACGCTCAAGCTCATTTTCATGTATGCTAGATCAATACAAAGCTGGTCATAAGTAAGTGATACAAGTACAAAACGACGACTATTAAATAAGAAGGCATACTTATTAGTATGTCCGTCATATTTAACTTCTCGCCTCGACATCCATGCTTTGCCCAACAACACAGGTGTCACTTGAAATGGGACTACATCACACAACACCTCGTCCACATATTTGCCGATTTGAATAGGTACAAGTGTGTGCTTAGTAACCCAAACAACACCACGAGTACTCATCAACTGGTACAGTTGAAGATGATCAATGGTTGGAAGATTTAATTTCTCAACCATGATAGCACTTGCAAGGATGACTTCACAACTCCCATCAATGGGCAAGCTACAAATTTTATCTTTGACACCGCAACGAGTATAAAACCAACCAAGCAACTGAGATTTGATGAGGTCCAATTGCTCATCTACACCGCGTAATGCCACTTCTTTGACTCCCTTAGGATCAGGAAGACAATGTTGTGGGCTAGCTTTTATGCGTCTTGTATTCGCCATGACGTATGAGGGAACCTGCAAAAAGTTAGCAACGAAGCCGAAGATGTTGCCTTTCACGCTCCCTCACGTGTATCCACTCGCACTCGTGTATATGGATGTCACTCTAATTGACTTACCAAATGCTTTTACCTGTAGTTGAGAAAGGCCGCTCAAGTCCAATAATTGTCACCACTTTTGCCATAAGAGTAACCAAGAAGGTAAGACACAAATGTGGGTGCAAAATGAAGTGGGAATGGACGAATTTGGAAGGCCAATAGTGGCGGACAGAAATGGAAGTGCACCAATGGGAACATAAAAGATAGAAACCCTAGCTTCCAAAAATGTAGGAGTAGGTCTACAGGGTTCATAACTACTCCTCTTACTACAGGACGCTTACCTAGCCAACGCTTAGATCCGGCTCTACCCAAACTTTTCTGGTTCACCCCAACATTCCCTACTTGTCCGACTGTTGCTGAGCAGTTTTTGGATATCAAACGGACCTCCCCAGAAGGTAGTGTTCCTAAATTGTAGGAGAGAATGTAGGAGAGTAGCCAAGTGAAAACAAAGGAGTTATCCGAGTGCTTTACTTAGTTTCCTAAATGAATTTGGAAATCAAGTAAACAACTTGGATGAAGCAAGCAATACTCGGACAGATTTGAAACAAAGAAACCCTAGTGCAAATGAGACCGTAGCCGCCGCCCCACTTGTTTTCTTGTTGCTCAAGTGATGACTAACGACCAAGACAGATTTGGGAACACAACCTTTCGGCAAATTTTGGACAGAAATTATCGACAAACTAGACACAAACACAAAAGGGATAACACACCAACAGATTTTGTGTTCGGATAAACAGTAACGTGAACAGTGTCGGTGAAGAGTGACGGTGAACAGTGTCATTTTTTTCTTCTTTTTTTTTTTTAACAAGGCAGCGGACAAAACACAAAAACCCTTCGACGCAACTACGAAAAACAAGGATATAACGAAAGATACCTTCACCTAAGCTCTGAAGCCAACTGATACGGTCCTCGATCAACTCGTTTCGAGACACGTAACACGCTTGTCCAAGGATCGAGTGAGGTTGTCCAACGCTTGGATTGCGGAACCTAAAACCAAAACGGACGACACGAATTGATTGAAGGTGGTAGAACGGCGACTCCAATTGAGGTGAATACTCTAGTGGATAGGTCGATAGAACAATCAAGGACAATACGCAAGATTGCTCAAGAACCCTTGCCAAGCAAGTTAAGGTTCGAATGCTCTCAATAAGTCGAAGAGAAACAAATCAGAATTTTATTATCAAAATTGTGCACCCGTTAATCATACAAAGTGAGCCTTTATATAGGCTAAGGGGCTAATAAAACCCTAAGAAACTAGACAAGGAAGGTCGGCCACTCCTTGGACAAGGTAGGCCGGGCCATGACTCAAATAAACTAATCTAATCCAACTCTAAGCAATTGAACCTAACAGTAAGGCCTAGGGCTTAGTCGACCAAACCTTCATGGGCTCTCTTCGTCGGCCTGGATCATCATGTAGACAACTTGATTATCACCTTCCAAGCCTTCAATATCCCGATGGACTCCTTGTTGGTCTTGAACATTTCACACAAGAGCTTGAAGGGACTCCTTGAAGCGCTTGGCCCGTGCACGTGTGACTGGGCCCAATGGAACTCGAACTGGATCATTACTTGGGCTAAGGTCCGTGCACACATCAGTCCCCTCCACTTGAGAAGGATTTGTCCTCAAATCTGGATAGAAATGGATGATACTACAAGCGTTGGTAGTATGAAGCCCAAATCTAATGCCACCACATATTGGCCCTCATACTATGATTCGGTGCTCATGTCTCTTGGTTAGTTTGAAAATGCTCACAACCAGCCAAGAAAAACTCATGGCTTTACTCGAATGGCTCCTCTTGTTTGTATAATTCCCCTCCTATTGAAAGCAATTTGCCGACAAATTGAAGCACGAATGGTGACAAGACGAGTTACATGCCTTTGACTCAATCTTGTTACGATTGCTACAGATGTCATCCGATGCAAAACCCACGTGCTAAGTTGGAAAATAACCCTTGTCGAACCTTGAATCTCACAAACTATCTTCAATGTGTGCTCAACTTGATCGTTTGTGGTCACGAGGTAAGGGTCCTCAAAGTGGTGTGAAGTGTATCCCATGAAATCGAACTCCGGCCAGAACACACTTGCAAGGTCCCATGGCGGATTTGGTGATCTTGGAGCTTCATGTGTACTAAGAGCAAGAGGAAAATCACAATGGTCATTGATGTACTTGTTCTTTAAACGAACCCTTGGTACACAACCATCCCCAAAATGTGGAGTGTTCCCTTCAAGATGAGCTCGAATCAACTCCCTTTTGGTGTGGACTGATTTGAGTTGACATTGTTCCGTGAATGGATACCAACGGGGTTTAACTCTTGGAGGCTTGCAAAGCCTATAATTGATTTTGGAATGGAACGCACTAAGAACAGCTCAACTTCCCTTTGCCTGATCTGTATAAAAGAAGAAACACTAAACAAAGCAAAGGTAAGTTCGTTAGGAAAATAATAGGCCTTCACCGGGTTGTTCAAGATCAGCCCACTTTCTCTCTTTTCCTCCTTTTTACCACCCATCTCATCAGATTTTTCCATCTCCTTTTCTAGTTCAACAGCTGACCCTTTCATCTCGTTGCTTTCAACTCCCTCGGGTTTACCTCTTCAGGCACAATTCCCTCATCTAGCCTTTTCTCCATTCTATAACGCTCAAGCTCATTTTCATGTATGCTAGATCAATACAAAGCTGGTCATAAGTAAGTGATACAAGTACAAAACGACGACTATTAAATAAGAAGGCATACTTATTAGTATGTCCGTCATATTTAACTTCTCGCCTCGACATCCATGCTTTGCCCAACAACACAGGTGTCACTTGAAATGGGACTACATCACACAACACCTCGTCCACATATTTGCCGATTTGAATAGGTACAAGTGTGTGCTTAGTAACCCAAACAACACCACGAGTACTCATCAACTGGTACAGTTGAAGATGATCAATGGTTGGAAGATTTAATTTCTCAACCATGATAGCACTTGCAAGGATGACTTCACAACTCCCATCAATGGGCAAGCTACAAATTTTATCTTTGACACCGCAACGAGTATAAAACCAACCAAGCAACTGAGATTTGATGAGGTCCAATTGCTCATCTACACCGCGTAATGCCACTTCTTTGACTCCCTTAGGATCAGGAAGACAATGTTGTGGGCTAGCTTTTATGCGTCTTGTATTCGCCATGACGTATGAGGGAACCTGCAAAAAGTTAGCAACGAAGCCGAAGATGTTGCCTTTCACGCTCCCTCACGTGTATCCACTCGCACTCGTGTATATGGATGTCACTCTAATTGACTTACCAAATGCTTTTACCTGTAGTTGAGAAAGGCCGCTCAAGTCCAATAATTGTCACCACTTTTGCCATAAGAGTAACCAAGAAGGTAAGACACAAATGTGGGTGCAAAATGAAGTGGGAATGGACGAATTTGGAAGGCCAATAGTGGCGGACAGAAATGGAAGTGCACCAATGGGAACATAAAAGATAGAAACCCTAGCTTCCAAAAATGTAGGAGTAGGTCTACAGGGTTCATAACTACTCCTCTTACTACAGGACGCTTACCTAGCCAACGCTTAGATCCGGCTCTACCCAAACTTTTCTGGTTCACCCCAACATTCCCTACTTGTCCGACTGTTGCTGAGCAGTTTTTGGATATCAAACGGACCTCCCCAGAAGGTAGTGTTCCTAAATTGTAGGAGAGAATGTAGGAGAGTAGCCAAGTGAAAACAAAGGAGTTATCCGAGTGCTTTACTTAGTTTCCTAAATGAATTTGGAAATCAAGTAAACAACTTGGATGAAGCAAGCAATACTCGGACAGATTTGAAACAAAGAAACCCTAGTGCAAATGAGACCGTAGCCGCCGCCCCACTTGTTTTCTTGTTGCTCAAGTGATGACTAACGACCAAGACAGATTTGGGAACACAACCTTTCGGCAAATTTTGGACAGAAATTATCGACAAACTAGACACAAACACAAAAGGGATAACACACCAACAGATTTTGTGTTCGGATAAACAGTAACGTGAACAGTGTCGGTGAAGAGTGACGGTGAACAGTGTCATTTTTTTCTTCTTTTTTTTTTTTAACAAGGCAGCGGACAAAACACAAAAACCCTTCGACGCAACTACGAAAAACAAGGATATAACGAAAGATACCTTCACCTAAGCTCTGAAGCCAACTGATACGGTCCTCGATCAACTCGTTTCGAGACACGTAACACGCTTGTCCAAGGATCGAGTGAGGTTGTCCAACGCTTGGATTGCGGAACCTAAAACCAAAACGGACGACACGAATTGATTGAAGGTGGTAGAACGGCGACTCCAATTGAGGTGAATACTCTAGTGGATAGGTCGATAGAACAATCAAGGACAATACGCAAGATTGCTCAAGAACCCTTGCCAAGCAAGTTAAGGTTCGAATGCTCTCAATAAGTCGAAGAGAAACAAATCAGAATTTTATTATCAAAATTGTGCACCCGTTAATCATACAAAGTGAGCCTTTATATAGGCTAAGGGGCTAATAAAACCCTAAGAAACTAGACAAGGAAGGTCGGCCACTCCTTGGACAAGGTAGGCCGGGCCATGACTCAAATAAACTAATCTAATCCAACTCTAAGCAATTGAACCTAACAGTAAGGCCTAGGGCTTAGTCGACCAAACCTTCATGGGCTCTCTTCGTCGGCCTGGATCATCATGTAGACAACTTGATTATCACCTTCCAAGCCTTCAATATCCCGATGGACTCCTTGTTGGTCTTGAACATTTCACACAAGAGCTTGAAGGGACTCCTTGAAGCGCTTGGCCCGTGCACGTGTGACTGGGCCCAATGGAACTCGAACTGGATCATTACTTGGGCTAAGGTCCGTGCACACATCAGTCCCCTCCACTTGAGAAGGATTTGTCCTCAAATCTGGATAGAAATGGATGATACTACAAGCGTTGGTAGTATGAAGCCCAAATCTAATGCCACCACATATTGGCCCTCATACTATGATTCGGTGCTCATGTCTCTTGGTTAGTTTGAAAATGCTCACAACCAGCCAAGAAAAACTCATGGCTTTACTCGAATGGCTCCTCTTGTTTGTATAATTCCCCTCCTATTGAAAGCAATTTGCCGACAAATTGAAGCACGAATGGTGACAAGACGAGTTACATGCCTTTGACTCAATCTTGTTACGATTGCTACAGATGTCATCCGATGCAAAACCCACGTGCTAAGTTGGAAAATAACCCTTGTCGAACCTTGAATCTCACAAACTATCTTCAATGTGTGCTCAACTTGATCGTTTGTGGTCACGAGGTAAGGGTCCTCAAAGTGGTGTGAAGTGTATCCCATGAAATCGAACTCCGGCCAGAACACACTTGCAAGGTCCCATGGCGGATTTGGTGATCTTGGAGCTTCATGTGTACTAAGAGCAAGAGGAAAATCACAATGGTCATTGATGTACTTGTTCTTTAAACGAACCCTTGGTACACAACCATCCCCAAAATGTGGAGTGTTCCCTTCAAGATGAGCTCGAATCAACTCCCTTTTGGTGTGGACTGATTTGAGTTGACATTGTTCCGTGAATGGATACCAACGGGGTTTAACTCTTGGAGGCTTGCAAAGCCTATAATTGATTTTGGAATGGAACGCACTAAGAACAGCTCAACTTCCCTTTGCCTGATCTGTATAAAAGAAGAAACACTAAACAAAGCAAAGGTAAGTTCGTTAGGAAAATAATAGGCCTTCACCGGGTTGTTCAAGATCAGCCCACTTTCTCTCTTTTCCTCCTTTTTACCACCCATCTCATCAGATTTTTCCATCTCCTTTTCTAGTTCAACAGCTGACCCTTTCATCTCGTTGCTTTCAACTCCCTCGGGTTTACCTCTTCAGGCACAATTCCCTCATCTAGCCTTTTCTCCATTCTATAACGCTCAAGCTCATTTTCATGTATGCTAGATCAATACAAAGCTGGTCATAAGTAAGTGATACAAGTACAAAACGACGACTATTAAATAAGAAGGCATACTTATTAGTATGTCCGTCATATTTAACTTCTCGCCTCGACATCCATGCTTTGCCCAACAACACAGGTGTCACTTGAAATGGGACTACATCACACAACACCTCGTCCACATATTTGCCGATTTGAATAGGTACAAGTGTGTGCTTAGTAACCCAAACAACACCACGAGTACTCATCAACTGGTACAGTTGAAGATGATCAATGGTTGGAAGATTTAATTTCTCAACCATGATAGCACTTGCAAGGATGACTTCACAACTCCCATCAATGGGCAAGCTACAAATTTTATCTTTGACACCGCAACGAGTATAAAACCAACCAAGCAACTGAGATTTGATGAGGTCCAATTGCTCATCTACACCGCGTAATGCCACTTCTTTGACTCCCTTAGGATCAGGAAGACAATGTTGTGGGCTAGCTTTTATGCGTCTTGTATTCGCCATGACGTATGAGGGAACCTGCAAAAAGTTAGCAACGAAGCCGAAGATGTTGCCTTTCACGCTCCCTCACGTGTATCCACTCGCACTCGTGTATATGGATGTCACTCTAATTGACTTACCAAATGCTTTTACCTGTAGTTGAGAAAGGCCGCTCAAGTCCAATAATTGTCACCACTTTTGCCATAAGAGTAACCAAGAAGGTAAGACACAAATGTGGGTGCAAAATGAAGTGGGAATGGACGAATTTGGAAGGCCAATAGTGGCGGACAGAAATGGAAGTGCACCAATGGGAACATAAAAGATAGAAACCCTAGCTTCCAAAAATGTAGGAGTAGGTCTACAGGGTTCATAACTACTCCTCTTACTACAGGACGCTTACCTAGCCAACGCTTAGATCCGGCTCTACCCAAACTTTTCTGGTTCACCCCAACATTCCCTACTTGTCCGACTGTTGCTGAGCAGTTTTTGGATATCAAACGGACCTCCCCAGAAGGTAGTGTTCCTAAATTGTAGGAGAGAATGTAGGAGAGTAGCCAAGTGAAAACAAAGGAGTTATCCGAGTGCTTTACTTAGTTTCCTAAATGAATTTGGAAATCAAGTAAACAACTTGGATGAAGCAAGCAATACTCGGACAGATTTGAAACAAAGAAACCCTAGTGCAAATGAGACCGTAGCCGCCGCCCCACTTGTTTTCTTGTTGCTCAAGTGATGACTAACGACCAAGACAGATTTGGGAACACAACCTTTCGGCAAATTTTGGACAGAAATTATCGACAAACTAGACACAAACACAAAAGGGATAACACACCAACAGATTTTGTGTTCGGATAAACAGTAACGTGAACAGTGTCGGTGAAGAGTGACGGTGAACAGTGTCATTTTTTTCTTCTTTTTTTTTTTTAACAAGGCAGCGGACAAAACACAAAAACCCTTCGACGCAACTACGAAAAACAAGGATATAACGAAAGATACCTTCACCTAAGCTCTGAAGCCAACTGATACGGTCCTCGATCAACTCGTTTCGAGACACGTAACACGCTTGTCCAAGGATCGAGTGAGGTTGTCCAACGCTTGGATTGCGGAACCTAAAACCAAAACGGACGACACGAATTGATTGAAGGTGGTAGAACGGCGACTCCAATTGAGGTGAATACTCTAGTGGATAGGTCGATAGAACAATCAAGGACAATACGCAAGATTGCTCAAGAACCCTTGCCAAGCAAGTTAAGGTTCGAATGCTCTCAATAAGTCGAAGAGAAACAAATCAGAATTTTATTATCAAAATTGTGCACCCGTTAATCATACAAAGTGAGCCTTTATATAGGCTAAGGGGCTAATAAAACCCTAAGAAACTAGACAAGGAAGGTCGGCCACTCCTTGGACAAGGTAGGCCGGGCCATGACTCAAATAAACTAATCTAATCCAACTCTAAGCAATTGAACCTAACAGTAAGGCCTAGGGCTTAGTCGACCAAACCTTCATGGGCTCTCTTCGTCGGCCTGGATCATCATGTAGACAACTTGATTATCACCTTCCAAGCCTTCAATATCCCGATGGACTCCTTGTTGGTCTTGAACATTTCACACAAGAGCTTGAAGGGACTCCTTGAAGCGCTTGGCCCGTGCACGTGTGACTGGGCCCAATGGAACTCGAACTGGATCATTACTTGGGCTAAGGTCCGTGCACACATCAGTCCCCTCCACTTGAGAAGGATTTGTCCTCAAATCTGGATAGAAATGGATGATACTACAAGCGTTGGTAGTATGAAGCCCAAATCTAATGCCACCACATATTGGCCCTCATACTATGATTCGGTGCTCATGTCTCTTGGTTAGTTTGAAAATGCTCACAACCAGCCAAGAAAAACTCATGGCTTTACTCGAATGGCTCCTCTTGTTTGTATAATTCCCCTCCTATTGAAAGCAATTTGCCGACAAATTGAAGCACGAATGGTGACAAGACGAGTTACATGCCTTTGACTCAATCTTGTTACGATTGCTACAGATGTCATCCGATGCAAAACCCACGTGCTAAGTTGGAAAATAACCCTTGTCGAACCTTGAATCTCACAAACTATCTTCAATGTGTGCTCAACTTGATCGTTTGTGGTCACGAGGTAAGGGTCCTCAAAGTGGTGTGAAGTGTATCCCATGAAATCGAACTCCGGCCAGAACACACTTGCAAGGTCCCATGGCGGATTTGGTGATCTTGGAGCTTCATGTGTACTAAGAGCAAGAGGAAAATCACAATGGTCATTGATGTACTTGTTCTTTAAACGAACCCTTGGTACACAACCATCCCCAAAATGTGGAGTGTTCCCTTCAAGATGAGCTCGAATCAACTCCCTTTTGGTGTGGACTGATTTGAGTTGACATTGTTCCGTGAATGGATACCAACGGGGTTTAACTCTTGGAGGCTTGCAAAGCCTATAATTGATTTTGGAATGGAACGCACTAAGAACAGCTCAACTTCCCTTTGCCTGATCTGTATAAAAGAAGAAACACTAAACAAAGCAAAGGTAAGTTCGTTAGGAAAATAATAGGCCTTCACCGGGTTGTTCAAGATCAGCCCACTTTCTCTCTTTTCCTCCTTTTTACCACCCATCTCATCAGATTTTTCCATCTCCTTTTCTAGTTCAACAGCTGACCCTTTCATCTCGTTGCTTTCAACTCCCTCGGGTTTACCTCTTCAGGCACAATTCCCTCATCTAGCCTTTTCTCCATTCTATAACGCTCAAGCTCATTTTCATGTATGCTAGATCAATACAAAGCTGGTCATAAGTAAGTGATACAAGTACAAAACGACGACTATTAAATAAGAAGGCATACTTATTAGTATGTCCGTCATATTTAACTTCTCGCCTCGACATCCATGCTTTGCCCAACAACACAGGTGTCACTTGAAATGGGACTACATCACACAACACCTCGTCCACATATTTGCCGATTTGAATAGGTACAAGTGTGTGCTTAGTAACCCAAACAACACCACGAGTACTCATCAACTGGTACAGTTGAAGATGATCAATGGTTGGAAGATTTAATTTCTCAACCATGATAGCACTTGCAAGGATGACTTCACAACTCCCATCAATGGGCAAGCTACAAATTTTATCTTTGACACCGCAACGAGTATAAAACCAACCAAGCAACTGAGATTTGATGAGGTCCAATTGCTCATCTACACCGCGTAATGCCACTTCTTTGACTCCCTTAGGATCAGGAAGACAATGTTGTGGGCTAGCTTTTATGCGTCTTGTATTCGCCATGACGTATGAGGGAACCTGCAAAAAGTTAGCAACGAAGCCGAAGATGTTGCCTTTCACGCTCCCTCACGTGTATCCACTCGCACTCGTGTATATGGATGTCACTCTAATTGACTTACCAAATGCTTTTACCTGTAGTTGAGAAAGGCCGCTCAAGTCCAATAATTGTCACCACTTTTGCCATAAGAGTAACCAAGAAGGTAAGACACAAATGTGGGTGCAAAATGAAGTGGGAATGGACGAATTTGGAAGGCCAATAGTGGCGGACAGAAATGGAAGTGCACCAATGGGAACATAAAAGATAGAAACCCTAGCTTCCAAAAATGTAGGAGTAGGTCTACAGGGTTCATAACTACTCCTCTTACTACAGGACGCTTACCTAGCCAACGCTTAGATCCGGCTCTACCCAAACTTTTCTGGTTCACCCCAACATTCCCTACTTGTCCGACTGTTGCTGAGCAGTTTTTGGATATCAAACGGACCTCCCCAGAAGGTAGTGTTCCTAAATTGTAGGAGAGAATGTAGGAGAGTAGCCAAGTGAAAACAAAGGAGTTATCCGAGTGCTTTACTTAGTTTCCTAAATGAATTTGGAAATCAAGTAAACAACTTGGATGAAGCAAGCAATACTCGGACAGATTTGAAACAAAGAAACCCTAGTGCAAATGAGACCGTAGCCGCCGCCCCACTTGTTTTCTTGTTGCTCAAGTGATGACTAACGACCAAGACAGATTTGGGAACACAACCTTTCGGCAAATTTTGGACAGAAATTATCGACAAACTAGACACAAACACAAAAGGGATAACACACCAACAGATTTTGTGTTCGGATAAACAGTAACGTGAACAGTGTCGGTGAAGAGTGACGGTGAACAGTGTCATTTTTTTCTTCTTTTTTTTTTTTAACAAGGCAGCGGACAAAACACAAAAACCCTTCGACGCAACTACGAAAAACAAGGATATAACGAAAGATACCTTCACCTAAGCTCTGAAGCCAACTGATACGGTCCTCGATCAACTCGTTTCGAGACACGTAACACGCTTGTCCAAGGATCGAGTGAGGTTGTCCAACGCTTGGATTGCGGAACCTAAAACCAAAACGGACGACACGAATTGATTGAAGGTGGTAGAACGGCGACTCCAA
The DNA here is from genome assembly GCF_036785885.1 of Coffea arabica. NCBI lineage: Eukaryota > Viridiplantae > Streptophyta > Magnoliopsida > Gentianales > Rubiaceae > Coffea > Coffea arabica. The sequence continues at coordinate 47,623,242 of NC_092312.1, read as the reverse complement.
TTGAGGTGAATACTCTAGTGGATAGGTCGATAGAACAATCAAGGACAATACGCAAGATTGCTCAAGAACCCTTGCCAAGCAAGTTAAGGTTCGAATGCTCTCAATAAGTCGAAGAGAAACAAATCAGAATTTTATTATCAAAATTGTGCACCCGTTAATCATACAAAGTGAGCCTTTATATAGGCTAAGGGGCTAATAAAACCCTAAGAAACTAGACAAGGAAGGTCGGCCACTCCTTGGACAAGGTAGGCCGGGCCATGACTCAAATAAACTAATCTAATCCAACTCTAAGCAATTGAACCTAACAGTAAGGCCTAGGGCTTAGTCGACCAAACCTTCATGGGCTCTCTTCGTCGGCCTGGATCATCATGTAGACAACTTGATTATCACCTTCCAAGCCTTCAATATCCCGATGGACTCCTTGTTGGTCTTGAACATTTCACACAAGAGCTTGAAGGGACTCCTTGAAGCGCTTGGCCCGTGCACGTGTGACTGGGCCCAATGGAACTCGAACTGGATCATTACTTGGGCTAAGGTCCGTGCACACATCAGTCCCCTCCACTTGAGAAGGATTTGTCCTCAAATCTGGATAGAAATGGATGATACTACAAGCGTTGGTAGTATGAAGCCCAAATCTAATGCCACCACATATTGGCCCTCATACTATGATTCGGTGCTCATGTCTCTTGGTTAGTTTGAAAATGCTCACAACCAGCCAAGAAAAACTCATGGCTTTACTCGAATGGCTCCTCTTGTTTGTATAATTCCCCTCCTATTGAAAGCAATTTGCCGACAAATTGAAGCACGAATGGTGACAAGACGAGTTACATGCCTTTGACTCAATCTTGTTACGATTGCTACAGATGTCATCCGATGCAAAACCCACGTGCTAAGTTGGAAAATAACCCTTGTCGAACCTTGAATCTCACAAACTATCTTCAATGTGTGCTCAACTTGATCGTTTGTGGTCACGAGGTAAGGGTCCTCAAAGTGGTGTGAAGTGTATCCCATGAAATCGAACTCCGGCCAGAACACACTTGCAAGGTCCCATGGCGGATTTGGTGATCTTGGAGCTTCATGTGTACTAAGAGCAAGAGGAAAATCACAATGGTCATTGATGTACTTGTTCTTTAAACGAACCCTTGGTACACAACCATCCCCAAAATGTGGAGTGTTCCCTTCAAGATGAGCTCGAATCAACTCCCTTTTGGTGTGGACTGATTTGAGTTGACATTGTTCCGTGAATGGATACCAACGGGGTTTAACTCTTGGAGGCTTGCAAAGCCTATAATTGATTTTGGAATGGAACGCACTAAGAACAGCTCAACTTCCCTTTGCCTGATCTGTATAAAAGAAGAAACACTAAACAAAGCAAAGGTAAGTTCGTTAGGAAAATAATAGGCCTTCACCGGGTTGTTCAAGATCAGCCCACTTTCTCTCTTTTCCTCCTTTTTACCACCCATCTCATCAGATTTTTCCATCTCCTTTTCTAGTTCAACAGCTGACCCTTTCATCTCGTTGCTTTCAACTCCCTCGGGTTTACCTCTTCAGGCACAATTCCCTCATCTAGCCTTTTCTCCATTCTATAACGCTCAAGCTCATTTTCATGTATGCTAGATCAATACAAAGCTGGTCATAAGTAAGTGATACAAGTACAAAACGACGACTATTAAATAAGAAGGCATACTTATTAGTATGTCCGTCATATTTAACTTCTCGCCTCGACATCCATGCTTTGCCCAACAACACAGGTGTCACTTGAAATGGGACTACATCACACAACACCTCGTCCACATATTTGCCGATTTGAATAGGTACAAGTGTGTGCTTAGTAACCCAAACAACACCACGAGTACTCATCAACTGGTACAGTTGAAGATGATCAATGGTTGGAAGATTTAATTTCTCAACCATGATAGCACTTGCAAGGATGACTTCACAACTCCCATCAATGGGCAAGCTACAAATTTTATCTTTGACACCGCAACGAGTATAAAACCAACCAAGCAACTGAGATTTGATGAGGTCCAATTGCTCATCTACACCGCGTAATGCCACTTCTTTGACTCCCTTAGGATCAGGAAGACAATGTTGTGGGCTAGCTTTTATGCGTCTTGTATTCGCCATGACGTATGAGGGAACCTGCAAAAAGTTAGCAACGAAGCCGAAGATGTTGCCTTTCACGCTCCCTCACGTGTATCCACTCGCACTCGTGTATATGGATGTCACTCTAATTGACTTACCAAATGCTTTTACCTGTAGTTGAGAAAGGCCGCTCAAGTCCAATAATTGTCACCACTTTTGCCATAAGAGTAACCAAGAAGGTAAGACACAAATGTGGGTGCAAAATGAAGTGGGAATGGACGAATTTGGAAGGCCAATAGTGGCGGACAGAAATGGAAGTGCACCAATGGGAACATAAAAGATAGAAACCCTAGCTTCCAAAAATGTAGGAGTAGGTCTACAGGGTTCATAACTACTCCTCTTACTACAGGACGCTTACCTAGCCAACGCTTAGATCCGGCTCTACCCAAACTTTTCTGGTTCACCCCAACATTCCCTACTTGTCCGACTGTTGCTGAGCAGTTTTTGGATATCAAACGGACCTCCCCAGAAGGTAGTGTTCCTAAATTGTAGGAGAGAATGTAGGAGAGTAGCCAAGTGAAAACAAAGGAGTTATCCGAGTGCTTTACTTAGTTTCCTAAATGAATTTGGAAATCAAGTAAACAACTTGGATGAAGCAAGCAATACTCGGACAGATTTGAAACAAAGAAACCCTAGTGCAAATGAGACCGTAGCCGCCGCCCCACTTGTTTTCTTGTTGCTCAAGTGATGACTAACGACCAAGACAGATTTGGGAACACAACCTTTCGGCAAATTTTGGACAGAAATTATCGACAAACTAGACACAAACACAAAAGGGATAACACACCAACAGATTTTGTGTTCGGATAAACAGTAACGTGAACAGTGTCGGTGAAGAGTGACGGTGAACAGTGTCATTTTTTTCTTCTTTTTTTTTTTTAACAAGGCAGCGGACAAAACACAAAAACCCTTCGACGCAACTACGAAAAACAAGGATATAACGAAAGATACCTTCACCTAAGCTCTGAAGCCAACTGATACGGTCCTCGATCAACTCGTTTCGAGACACGTAACACGCTTGTCCAAGGATCGAGTGAGGTTGTCCAACGCTTGGATTGCGGAACCTAAAACCAAAACGGACGACACGAATTGATTGAAGGTGGTAGAACGGCGACTCCAATTGAGGTGAATACTCTAGTGGATAGGTCGATAGAACAATCAAGGACAATACGCAAGATTGCTCAAGAACCCTTGCCAAGCAAGTTAAGGTTCGAATGCTCTCAATAAGTCGAAGAGAAACAAATCAGAATTTTATTATCAAAATTGTGCACCCGTTAATCATACAAAGTGAGCCTTTATATAGGCTAAGGGGCTAATAAAACCCTAAGAAACTAGACAAGGAAGGTCGGCCACTCCTTGGACAAGGTAGGCCGGGCCATGACTCAAATAAACTAATCTAATCCAACTCTAAGCAATTGAACCTAACAGTAAGGCCTAGGGCTTAGTCGACCAAACCTTCATGGGCTCTCTTCGTCGGCCTGGATCATCATGTAGACAACTTGATTATCACCTTCCAAGCCTTCAATATCCCGATGGACTCCTTGTTGGTCTTGAACATTTCACACAAGAGCTTGAAGGGACTCCTTGAAGCGCTTGGCCCGTGCACGTGTGACTGGGCCCAATGGAACTCGAACTGGATCATTACTTGGGCTAAGGTCCGTGCACACATCAGTCCCCTCCACTTGAGAAGGATTTGTCCTCAAATCTGGATAGAAATGGATGATACTACAAGCGTTGGTAGTATGAAGCCCAAATCTAATGCCACCACATATTGGCCCTCATACTATGATTCGGTGCTCATGTCTCTTGGTTAGTTTGAAAATGCTCACAACCAGCCAAGAAAAACTCATGGCTTTACTCGAATGGCTCCTCTTGTTTGTATAATTCCCCTCCTATTGAAAGCAATTTGCCGACAAATTGAAGCACGAATGGTGACAAGACGAGTTACATGCCTTTGACTCAATCTTGTTACGATTGCTACAGATGTCATCCGATGCAAAACCCACGTGCTAAGTTGGAAAATAACCCTTGTCGAACCTTGAATCTCACAAACTATCTTCAATGTGTGCTCAACTTGATCGTTTGTGGTCACGAGGTAAGGGTCCTCAAAGTGGTGTGAAGTGTATCCCATGAAATCGAACTCCGGCCAGAACACACTTGCAAGGTCCCATGGCGGATTTGGTGATCTTGGAGCTTCATGTGTACTAAGAGCAAGAGGAAAATCACAATGGTCATTGATGTACTTGTTCTTTAAACGAACCCTTGGTACACAACCATCCCCAAAATGTGGAGTGTTCCCTTCAAGATGAGCTCGAATCAACTCCCTTTTGGTGTGGACTGATTTGAGTTGACATTGTTCCGTGAATGGATACCAACGGGGTTTAACTCTTGGAGGCTTGCAAAGCCTATAATTGATTTTGGAATGGAACGCACTAAGAACAGCTCAACTTCCCTTTGCCTGATCTGTATAAAAGAAGAAACACTAAACAAAGCAAAGGTAAGTTCGTTAGGAAAATAATAGGCCTTCACCGGGTTGTTCAAGATCAGCCCACTTTCTCTCTTTTCCTCCTTTTTACCACCCATCTCATCAGATTTTTCCATCTCCTTTTCTAGTTCAACAGCTGACCCTTTCATCTCGTTGCTTTCAACTCCCTCGGGTTTACCTCTTCAGGCACAATTCCCTCATCTAGCCTTTTCTCCATTCTATAACGCTCAAGCTCATTTTCATGTATGCTAGATCAATACAAAGCTGGTCATAAGTAAGTGATACAAGTACAAAACGACGACTATTAAATAAGAAGGCATACTTATTAGTATGTCCGTCATATTTAACTTCTCGCCTCGACATCCATGCTTTGCCCAACAACACAGGTGTCACTTGAAATGGGACTACATCACACAACACCTCGTCCACATATTTGCCGATTTGAATAGGTACAAGTGTGTGCTTAGTAACCCAAACAACACCACGAGTACTCATCAACTGGTACAGTTGAAGATGATCAATGGTTGGAAGATTTAATTTCTCAACCATGATAGCACTTGCAAGGATGACTTCACAACTCCCATCAATGGGCAAGCTACAAATTTTATCTTTGACACCGCAACGAGTATAAAACCAACCAAGCAACTGAGATTTGATGAGGTCCAATTGCTCATCTACACCGCGTAATGCCACTTCTTTGACTCCCTTAGGATCAGGAAGACAATGTTGTGGGCTAGCTTTTATGCGTCTTGTATTCGCCATGACGTATGAGGGAACCTGCAAAAAGTTAGCAACGAAGCCGAAGATGTTGCCTTTCACGCTCCCTCACGTGTATCCACTCGCACTCGTGTATATGGATGTCACTCTAATTGACTTACCAAATGCTTTTACCTGTAGTTGAGAAAGGCCGCTCAAGTCCAATAATTGTCACCACTTTTGCCATAAGAGTAACCAAGAAGGTAAGACACAAATGTGGGTGCAAAATGAAGTGGGAATGGACGAATTTGGAAGGCCAATAGTGGCGGACAGAAATGGAAGTGCACCAATGGGAACATAAAAGATAGAAACCCTAGCTTCCAAAAATGTAGGAGTAGGTCTACAGGGTTCATAACTACTCCTCTTACTACAGGACGCTTACCTAGCCAACGCTTAGATCCGGCTCTACCCAAACTTTTCTGGTTCACCCCAACATTCCCTACTTGTCCGACTGTTGCTGAGCAGTTTTTGGATATCAAACGGACCTCCCCAGAAGGTAGTGTTCCTAAATTGTAGGAGAGAATGTAGGAGAGTAGCCAAGTGAAAACAAAGGAGTTATCCGAGTGCTTTACTTAGTTTCCTAAATGAATTTGGAAATCAAGTAAACAACTTGGATGAAGCAAGCAATACTCGGACAGATTTGAAACAAAGAAACCCTAGTGCAAATGAGACCGTAGCCGCCGCCCCACTTGTTTTCTTGTTGCTCAAGTGATGACTAACGACCAAGACAGATTTGGGAACACAACCTTTCGGCAAATTTTGGACAGAAATTATCGACAAACTAGACACAAACACAAAAGGGATAACACACCAACAGATTTTGTGTTCGGATAAACAGTAACGTGAACAGTGTCGGTGAAGAGTGACGGTGAACAGTGTCATTTTTTTCTTCTTTTTTTTTTTTAACAAGGCAGCGGACAAAACACAAAAACCCTTCGACGCAACTACGAAAAACAAGGATATAACGAAAGATACCTTCACCTAAGCTCTGAAGCCAACTGATACGGTCCTCGATCAACTCGTTTCGAGACACGTAACACGCTTGTCCAAGGATCGAGTGAGGTTGTCCAACGCTTGGATTGCGGAACCTAAAACCAAAACGGACGACACGAATTGATTGAAGGTGGTAGAACGGCGACTCCAATTGAGGTGAATACTCTAGTGGATAGGTCGATAGAACAATCAAGGACAATACGCAAGATTGCTCAAGAACCCTTGCCAAGCAAGTTAAGGTTCGAATGCTCTCAATAAGTCGAAGAGAAACAAATCAGAATTTTATTATCAAAATTGTGCACCCGTTAATCATACAAAGTGAGCCTTTATATAGGCTAAGGGGCTAATAAAACCCTAAGAAACTAGACAAGGAAGGTCGGCCACTCCTTGGACAAGGTAGGCCGGGCCATGACTCAAATAAACTAATCTAATCCAACTCTAAGCAATTGAACCTAACAGTAAGGCCTAGGGCTTAGTCGACCAAACCTTCATGGGCTCTCTTCGTCGGCCTGGATCATCATGTAGACAACTTGATTATCACCTTCCAAGCCTTCAATATCCCGATGGACTCCTTGTTGGTCTTGAACATTTCACACAAGAGCTTGAAGGGACTCCTTGAAGCGCTTGGCCCGTGCACGTGTGACTGGGCCCAATGGAACTCGAACTGGATCATTACTTGGGCTAAGGTCCGTGCACACATCAGTCCCCTCCACTTGAGAAGGATTTGTCCTCAAATCTGGATAGAAATGGATGATACTACAAGCGTTGGTAGTATGAAGCCCAAATCTAATGCCACCACATATTGGCCCTCATACTATGATTCGGTGCTCATGTCTCTTGGTTAGTTTGAAAATGCTCACAACCAGCCAAGAAAAACTCATGGCTTTACTCGAATGGCTCCTCTTGTTTGTATAATTCCCCTCCTATTGAAAGCAATTTGCCGACAAATTGAAGCACGAATGGTGACAAGACGAGTTACATGCCTTTGACTCAATCTTGTTACGATTGCTACAGATGTCATCCGATGCAAAACCCACGTGCTAAGTTGGAAAATAACCCTTGTCGAACCTTGAATCTCACAAACTATCTTCAATGTGTGCTCAACTTGATCGTTTGTGGTCACGAGGTAAGGGTCCTCAAAGTGGTGTGAAGTGTATCCCATGAAATCGAACTCCGGCCAGAACACACTTGCAAGGTCCCATGGCGGATTTGGTGATCTTGGAGCTTCATGTGTACTAAGAGCAAGAGGAAAATCACAATGGTCATTGATGTACTTGTTCTTTAAACGAACCCTTGGTACACAACCATCCCCAAAATGTGGAGTGTTCCCTTCAAGATGAGCTCGAATCAACTCCCTTTTGGTGTGGACTGATTTGAGTTGACATTGTTCCGTGAATGGATACCAACGGGGTTTAACTCTTGGAGGCTTGCAAAGCCTATAATTGATTTTGGAATGGAACGCACTAAGAACAGCTCAACTTCCCTTTGCCTGATCTGTATAAAAGAAGAAACACTAAACAAAGCAAAGGTAAGTTCGTTAGGAAAATAATAGGCCTTCACCGGGTTGTTCAAGATCAGCCCACTTTCTCTCTTTTCCTCCTTTTTACCACCCATCTCATCAGATTTTTCCATCTCCTTTTCTAGTTCAACAGCTGACCCTTTCATCTCGTTGCTTTCAACTCCCTCGGGTTTACCTCTTCAGGCACAATTCCCTCATCTAGCCTTTTCTCCATTCTATAACGCTCAAGCTCATTTTCATGTATGCTAGATCAATACAAAGCTGGTCATAAGTAAGTGATACAAGTACAAAACGACGACTATTAAATAAGAAGGCATACTTATTAGTATGTCCGTCATATTTAACTTCTCGCCTCGACATCCATGCTTTGCCCAACAACACAGGTGTCACTTGAAATGGGACTACATCACACAACACCTCGTCCACATATTTGCCGATTTGAATAGGTACAAGTGTGTGCTTAGTAACCCAAACAACACCACGAGTACTCATCAACTGGTACAGTTGAAGATGATCAATGGTTGGAAGATTTAATTTCTCAACCATGATAGCACTTGCAAGGATGACTTCACAACTCCCATCAATGGGCAAGCTACAAATTTTATCTTTGACACCGCAACGAGTATAAAACCAACCAAGCAACTGAGATTTGATGAGGTCCAATTGCTCATCTACACCGCGTAATGCCACTTCTTTGACTCCCTTAGGATCAGGAAGACAATGTTGTGGGCTAGCTTTTATGCGTCTTGTATTCGCCATGACGTATGAGGGAACCTGCAAAAAGTTAGCAACGAAGCCGAAGATGTTGCCTTTCACGCTCCCTCACGTGTATCCACTCGCACTCGTGTATATGGATGTCACTCTAATTGACTTACCAAATGCTTTTACCTGTAGTTGAGAAAGGCCGCTCAAGTCCAATAATTGTCACCACTTTTGCCATAAGAGTAACCAAGAAGGTAAGACACAAATGTGGGTGCAAAATGAAGTGGGAATGGACGAATTTGGAAGGCCAATAGTGGCGGACAGAAATGGAAGTGCACCAATGGGAACATAAAAGATAGAAACCCTAGCTTCCAAAAATGTAGGAGTAGGTCTACAGGGTTCATAACTACTCCTCTTACTACAGGACGCTTACCTAGCCAACGCTTAGATCCGGCTCTACCCAAACTTTTCTGGTTCACCCCAACATTCCCTACTTGTCCGACTGTTGCTGAGCAGTTTTTGGATATCAAACGGACCTCCCCAGAAGGTAGTGTTCCTAAATTGTAGGAGAGAATGTAGGAGAGTAGCCAAGTGAAAACAAAGGAGTTATCCGAGTGCTTTACTTAGTTTCCTAAATGAATTTGGAAATCAAGTAAACAACTTGGATGAAGCAAGCAATACTCGGACAGATTTGAAACAAAGAAACCCTAGTGCAAATGAGACCGTAGCCGCCGCCCCACTTGTTTTCTTGTTGCTCAAGTGATGACTAACGACCAAGACAGATTTGGGAACACAACCTTTCGGCAAATTTTGGACAGAAATTATCGACAAACTAGACACAAACACAAAAGGGATAACACACCAACAGATTTTGTGTTCGGATAAACAGTAACGTGAACAGTGTCGGTGAAGAGTGACGGTGAACAGTGTCATTTTTTTCTTCTTTTTTTTTTTTAACAAGGCAGCGGACAAAACACAAAAACCCTTCGACGCAACTACGAAAAACAAGGATATAACGAAAGATACCTTCACCTAAGCTCTGAAGCCAACTGATACGGTCCTCGATCAACTCGTTTCGAGACACGTAACACGCTTGTCCAAGGATCGAGTGAGGTTGTCCAACGCTTGGATTGCGGAACCTAAAACCAAAACGGACGACACGAATTGATTGAAGGTGGTAGAACGGCGACTCCAATTGAGGTGAATACTCTAGTGGATAGGTCGATAGAACAATCAAGGACAATACGCAAGATTGCTCAAGAACCCTTGCCAAGCAAGTTAAGGTTCGAATGCTCTCAATAAGTCGAAGAGAAACAAATCAGAATTTTATTATCAAAATTGTGCACCCGTTAATCATACAAAGTGAGCCTTTATATAGGCTAAGGGGCTAATAAAACCCTAAGAAACTAGACAAGGAAGGTCGGCCACTCCTTGGACAAGGTAGGCCGGGCCATGACTCAAATAAACTAATCTAATCCAACTCTAAGCAATTGAACCTAACAGTAAGGCCTAGGGCTTAGTCGACCAAACCTTCATGGGCTCTCTTCGTCGGCCTGGATCATCATGTAGACAACTTGATTATCACCTTCCAAGCCTTCAATATCCCGATGGACTCCTTGTTGGTCTTGAACATTTCACACAAGAGCTTGAAGGGACTCCTTGAAGCGCTTGGCCCGTGCACGTGTGACTGGGCCCAATGGAACTCGAACTGGATCATTACTTGGGCTAAGGTCCGTGCACACATCAGTCCCCTCCACTTGAGAAGGATTTGTCCTCAAATCTGGATAGAAATGGATGATACTACAAGCGTTGGTAGTATGAAGCCCAAATCTAATGCCACCACATATTGGCCCTCATACTATGATTCGGTGCTCATGTCTCTTGGTTAGTTTGAAAATGCTCACAACCAGCCAAGAAAAACTCATGGCTTTACTCGAATGGCTCCTCTTGTTTGTATAATTCCCCTCCTATTGAAAGCAATTTGCCGACAAATTGAAGCACGAATGGTGACAAGACGAGTTACATGCCTTTGACTCAATCTTGTTACGATTGCTACAGATGTCATCCGATGCAAAACCCACGTGCTAAGTTGGAAAATAACCCTTGTCGAACCTTGAATCTCACAAACTATCTTCAATGTGTGCTCAACTTGATCGTTTGTGGTCACGAGGTAAGGGTCCTCAAAGTGGTGTGAAGTGTATCCCATGAAATCGAACTCCGGCCAGAACACACTTGCAAGGTCCCATGGCGGATTTGGTGATCTTGGAGCTTCATGTGTACTAAGAGCAAGAGGAAAATCACAATGGTCATTGATGTACTTGTTCTTTAAACGAACCCTTGGTACACAACCATCCCCAAAATGTGGAGTGTTCCCTTCAAGATGAGCTCGAATCAACTCCCTTTTGGTGTGGACTGATTTGAGTTGACATTGTTCCGTGAATGGATACCAACGGGGTTTAACTCTTGGAGGCTTGCAAAGCCTATAATTGATTTTGGAATGGAACGCACTAAGAACAGCTCAACTTCCCTTTGCCTGATCTGTATAAAAGAAGAAACACTAAACAAAGCAAAGGTAAGTTCGTTAGGAAAATAATAGGCCTTCACCGGGTTGTTCAAGATCAGCCCACTTTCTCTCTTTTCCTCCTTTTTACCACCCATCTCATCAGATTTTTCCATCTCCTTTTCTAGTTCAACAGCTGACCCTTTCATCTCGTTGCTTTCAACTCCCTCGGGTTTACCTCTTCAGGCACAATTCCCTCATCTAGCCTTTTCTCCATTCTATAACGCTCAAGCTCATTTTCATGTATGCTAGATCAATACAAAGCTGGTCATAAGTAAGTGATACAAGTACAAAACGACGACTATTAAATAAGAAGGCATACTTATTAGTATGTCCGTCATATTTAACTTCTCGCCTCGACATCCATGCTTTGCCCAACAACACAGGTGTCACTTGAAATGGGACTACATCACACAACACCTCGTCCACATATTTGCCGATTTGAATAGGTACAAGTGTGTGCTTAGTAACCCAAACAACACCACGAGTACTCATCAACTGGTACAGTTGAAGATGATCAATGGTTGGAAGATTTAATTTCTCAACCATGATAGCACTTGCAAGGATGACTTCACAACTCCCATCAATGGGCAAGCTACAAATTTTATCTTTGACACCGCAACGAGTATAAAACCAACCAAGCAACTGAGATTTGATGAGGTCCAATTGCTCATCTACACCGCGTAATGCCACTTCTTTGACTCCCTTAGGATCAGGAAGACAATGTTGTGGGCTAGCTTTTATGCGTCTTGTATTCGCCATGACGTATGAGGGAACCTGCAAAAAGTTAGCAACGAAGCCGAAGATGTTGCCTTTCACGCTCCCTCACGTGTATCCACTCGCACTCGTGTATATGGATGTCACTCTAATTGACTTACCAAATGCTTTTACCTGTAGTTGAGAAAGGCCGCTCAAGTCCAATAATTGTCACCACTTTTGCCATAAGAGTAACCAAGAAGGTAAGACACAAATGTGGGTGCAAAATGAAGTGGGAATGGACGAATTTGGAAGGCCAATAGTGGCGGACAGAAATGGAAGTGCACCAATGGGAACATAAAAGATAGAAACCCTAGCTTCCAAAAATGTAGGAGTAGGTCTACAGGGTTCATAACTACTCCTCTTACTACAGGACGCTTACCTAGCCAACGCTTAGATCCGGCTCTACCCAAACTTTTCTGGTTCACCCCAACATTCCCTACTTGTCCGACTGTTGCTGAGCAGTTTTTGGATATCAAACGGACCTCCCCAGAAGGTAGTGTTCCTAAATTGTAGGAGAGAATGTAGGAGAGTAGCCAAGTGAAAACAAAGGAGTTATCCGAGTGCTTTACTTAGTTTCCTAAATGAATTTGGAAATCAAGTAAACAACTTGGATGAAGCAAGCAATACTCGGACAGATTTGAAACAAAGAAACCCTAGTGCAAATGAGACCGTAGCCGCCGCCCCACTTGTTTTCTTGTTGCTCAAGTGATGACTAACGACCAAGACAGATTTGGGAACACAACCTTTCGGCAAATTTTGGACAGAAATTATCGACAAACTAGACACAAACACAAAAGGGATAACACACCAACAGATTTTGTGTTCGGATAAACAGTAACGTGAACAGTGTCGGTGAAGAGTGACGGTGAACAGTGTCATTTTTTTCTTCTTTTTTTTTTTTAACAAGGCAGCGGACAAAACACAAAAACCCTTCGACGCAACTACGAAAAACAAGGATATAACGAAAGATACCTTCACCTAAGCTCTGAAGCCAACTGATACGGTCCTCGATCAACTCGTTTCGAGACACGTAACACGCTTGTCCAAGGATCGAGTGAGGTTGTCCAACGCTTGGATTGCGGAACCTAAAACCAAAACGGACGACACGAATTGATTGAAGGTGGTAGAACGGCGACTCCAATTGAGGTGAATACTCTAGTGGATAGGTCGATAGAACAATCAAGGACAATACGCAAGATTGCTCAAGAACCCTTGCCAAGCAAGTTAAGGTTCGAATGCTCTCAATAAGTCGAAGAGAAACAAATCAGAATTTTATTATCAAAATTGTGCACCCGTTAATCATACAAAGTGAGCCTTTATATAGGCTAAGGGGCTAATAAAACCCTAAGAAACTAGACAAGGAAGGTCGGCCACTCCTTGGACAAGGTAGGCCGGGCCATGACTCAAATAAACTAATCTAATCCAACTCTAAGCAATTGAACCTAACAGTAAGGCCTAGGGCTTAGTCGACCAAACCTTCATGGGCTCTCTTCGTCGGCCTGGATCATCATGTAGACAACTTGATTATCACCTTCCAAGCCTTCAATATCCCGATGGACTCCTTGTTGGTCTTGAACATTTCACACAAGAGCTTGAAGGGACTCCTTGAAGCGCTTGGCCCGTGCACGTGTGACTGGGCCCAATGGAACTCGAACTGGATCATTACTTGGGCTAAGGTCCGTGCACACATCAGTCCCCTCCACTTGAGAAGGATTTGTCCTCAAATCTGGATAGAAATGGATGATACTACAAGCGTTGGTAGTATGAAGCCCAAATCTAATGCCACCACATATTGGCCCTCATACTATGATTCGGTGCTCATGTCTCTTGGTTAGTTTGAAAATGCTCACAACCAGCCAAGAAAAACTCATGGCTTTACTCGAATGGCTCCTCTTGTTTGTATAATTCCCCTCCTATTGAAAGCAATTTGCCGACAAATTGAAGCACGAATGGTGACAAGACGAGTTACATGCCTTTGACTCAATCTTGTTACGATTGCTACAGATGTCATCCGATGCAAAACCCACGTGCTAAGTTGGAAAATAACCCTTGTCGAACCTTGAATCTCACAAACTATCTTCAATGTGTGCTCAACTTGATCGTTTGTGGTCACGAGGTAAGGGTCCTCAAAGTGGTGTGAAGTGTATCCCATGAAATCGAACTCCGGCCAGAACACACTTGCAAGGTCCCATGGCGGATTTGGTGATCTTGGAGCTTCATGTGTACTAAGAGCAAGAGGAAAATCACAATGGTCATTGATGTACTTGTTCTTTAAACGAACCCTTGGTACACAACCATCCCCAAAATGTGGAGTGTTCCCTTCAAGATGAGCTCGAATCAACTCCCTTTTGGTGTGGACTGATTTGAGTTGACATTGTTCCGTGAATGGATACCAACGGGGTTTAACTCTTGGAGGCTTGCAAAGCCTATAATTGATTTTGGAATGGAACGCACTAAGAACAGCTCAACTTCCCTTTGCCTGATCTGTATAAAAGAAGAAACACTAAACAAAGCAAAGGTAAGTTCGTTAGGAAAATAATAGGCCTTCACCGGGTTGTTCAAGATCAGCCCACTTTCTCTCTTTTCCTCCTTTTTACCACCCATCTCATCAGATTTTTCCATCTCCTTTTCTAGTTCAACAGCTGACCCTTTCATCTCGTTGCTTTCAACTCCCTCGGGTTTACCTCTTCAGGCACAATTCCCTCATCTAGCCTTTTCTCCATTCTATAACGCTCAAGCTCATTTTCATGTATGCTAGATTATCTTTGACACCGCAACGAGTATAAAACCAACCAAGCAACTGAGATTTGATGAGGTCCAATTGCTCATCTACACCGCGTAATGCCACTTCTTTGACTCCCTTAGGATCAGGAAGACAATGTTGTGGGCTAGCTTTTATGCGTCTTGTATTCGCCATGACGTATGAGGGAACCTGCAAAAAGTTAGCAACGAAGCCGAAGATGTTGCCTTTCACGCTCCCTCACGTGTATCCACTCGCACTCGTGTATATGGATGTCACTCTAATTGACTTACCAAATGCTTTTACCTGTAGTTGAGAAAGGCCGCTCAAGTCCAATAATTGTCACCACTTTTGCCATAAGAGTAACCAAGAAGGTAAGACACAAATGTGGGTGCAAAATGAAGTGGGAATGGACGAATTTGGAAGGCCAATAGTGGCGGACAGAAATGGAAGTGCACCAATGGGAACATAAAAGATAGAAACCCTAGCTTCCAAAAATGTAGGAGTAGGTCTACAGGGTTCATAACTACTCCTCTTACTACAGGACGCTTACCTAGCCAACGCTTAGATCCGGCTCTACCCAAACTTTTCTGGTTCACCCCAACATTCCCTACTTGTCCGACTGTTGCTGAGCAGTTTTTGGATATCAAACGGACCTCCCCAGAAGGTAGTGTTCCTAAATTGTAGGAGAGAATGTAGGAGAGTAGCCAAGTGAAAACAAAGGAGTTATCCGAGTGCTTTACTTAGTTTCCTAAATGAATTTGGAAATCAAGTAAACAACTTGGATGAAGCAAGCAATACTCGGACAGATTTGAAACAAAGAAACCCTAGTGCAAATGAGACCGTAGCCGCCGCCCCACTTGTTTTCTTGTTGCTCAAGTGATGACTAACGACCAAGACAGATTTGGGAACACAACCTTTCGGCAAATTTTGGACAGAAATTATCGACAAACTAGACACAAACACAAAAGGGATAACACACCAACAGATTTTGTGTTCGGATAAACAGTAACGTGAACAGTGTCGGTGAAGAGTGACGGTGAACAGTGTCATTTTTTTCTTCTTTTTTTTTTTTAACAAGGCAGCGGACAAAACACAAAAACCCTTCGACGCAACTACGAAAAACAAGGATATAACGAAAGATACCTTCACCTAAGCTCTGAAGCCAACTGATACGGTCCTCGATCAACTCGTTTCGAGACACGTAACACGCTTGTCCAAGGATCGAGTGAGGTTGTCCAACGCTTGGATTGCGGAACCTAAAACCAAAACGGACGACACGAATTGATTGAAGGTGGTAGAACGGCGACTCCAATTGAGGTGAATACTCTAGTGGATAGGTCGATAGAACAATCAAGGACAATACGCAAGATTGCTCAAGAACCCTTGCCAAGCAAGTTAAGGTTCAAATGCTCTCAATAAGTCGAAGAGAAACAAATCAGAATTTTATTATCAAAATTGTGCACTCGTTAATCATACAAAGTGAGCCTTTATATAGGCTAAGGGGCTAATAAAACCCTAAGAAACTAGACAAGGAAGGTCGGCCACTCCTTGGACAAGGTAGGCCGGGCCATGACTCAAATAAACTAATCTAATCCAACTCTAAGCAATTGAACCTAACAGTAAGGCCTAGGGCTTAGTCGACCAAACCTTCATGGGCTCTCTTCGTCGGCCTGGATCATCATGTAGACAACTTGATTATCACCTTCCAAGCCTTCAATATCCCGATGGACTCCTTGTTGGTCTTGAACATTTCACACAAGAGCTTGAAGGGACTCCTTGAAGCGCTTGGCCCGTGCACGTGTGACTGGGCCCAATGGAACTCGAACTGGATCATTACTTGGGCTAAGGTCCGTGCACACATCAGTCCCCTCCACTTGAGAAGGATTTGTCCTCAAATCTGGATAGAAATGGATGATACTACAAGCGTTGGTAGTATGAAGCCCAAATCTAATGCCACCACATATTGGCCCTCATACTATGATTCGGTGCTCATGTCTCTTGGTTAGTTTGAAAATGCTCACAACCAGCCAAGAAAAACTCATGGCTTTACTCGAATGGCTCCTCTTGTTTGTATAATTCCCCTCCTATTGAAAGCAATTTGCCGACAAATTGAAGCACGAATGGTGACAAGACGAGTTACATGCCTTTGACTCAATCTTGTTACGATTGCTACAGATGTCATCCGATGCAAAACCCACGTGCTAAGTTGGAAAATAACCCTTGTCGAACCTTGAATCTCACAAACTATCTTCAATGTGTGCTCAACTTGATCGTTTGTGGTCACGAGGTAAGGGTCCTCAAAGTGGTGTGAAGTGTATCCCATGAAATCGAACTCCGGCCAGAACACACTTGCAAGGTCCCATGGCGGATTTGGTGATCTTGGAGCTTCATGTGTACTAAGAGCAAGAGGAAAATCACAATGGTCATTGATGTACTTGTTCTTTAAACGAACCCTTGGTACACAACCATCCCCAAAATGTGGAGTGTTCCCTTCAAGATGAGCTCGAATCAACTCCCTTTTGGTGTGGACTGATTTGAGTTGACATTGTTCCGTGAATGGATACCAACGGGGTTTAACTCTTGGAGGCTTGCAAAGCCTATAATTGATTTTGGAATGGAACGCACTAAGAACAGCTCAACTTCCCTTTGCCTGATCTGTATAAAAGAAGAAACACTAAACAAAGCAAAGGTAAGTTCGTTAGGAAAATAATAGGCCTTCACCGGGTTGTTCAAGATCAGCCCACTTTCTCTCTTTTCCTCCTTTTTACCACCCATCTCATCAGATTTTTCCATCTCTTTTTCTAGTTCAACAGCTGACCCTTTCATCTCGTTGCTTTCAACTCCCTCGGGTTAACCTCTTCAGGCACAATTCCCTCATCTAGCCTTTTCTCTATTCTATAACGCTCAAGCTCATTTTCATGTATGCTAGATCAATACAAAGCTGGTCATAAGTAAGTGATACAAGTACAAAACGACGACTATTAAATAAGAAGGCATACTTATTAGTATGTCCGTCATATTTAACTTCTCGCCTCGACATCCATGCTTTGCCCAACAACACAAGTGTCACTTGAATTGGGACTACATCACACAACACCTCGTCCACATATTTGCCGATTTGAATAGGTACAAGTGTGTGCTTAGTAACCCAAACAACACCACGAGTACTCATCAACTGGTACAGTTGAAGATGATCAATGGTTGGAAGATTTAATTTCTCAACCATGATAGCACTTGCAAGGATGACTTCACAACTCCCATCAATGGGCAAGCTACAAATTTTATCTTTGACACCGCAACGAGTATAAAACCAACCAAGCAACTGAGATTTGATGAGGTCCAATTGCTCATCTACACCGCGTAATGCCACTTCTTTGACTCCCTTAGGATCAGGAAGACAATGTTGTGGGCTAGCTTTTATGCGTCTTGTATTCGCCATGACGTATGAGGGAACCTGCAAAAAGTTAGCAACGAAGCCGAAGATGTTGCCTTTCACGCTCCCTCACGTGTATCCACTCGCACTCGTGTATATGGATGTCACTCTAATTGACTTACCAAATGCTTTTACCTGTAGTTGAGAAAGGCCGCTCAAGTCCAATAATTGTCACCACTTTTGCCATAAGAGTAACCAAGAAGGTAAGACACAAATGTGGGTGCAAAATGAAGTGGGAATGGACGAATTTGGAAGGCCAATAGTGGCTGACAGAAATGGAAGTGCACCAATGGGAACATAAAAGATAGAAACCCTAGCTTCCAAAAATGTAGGAGTAGGTCTACAGGGTTCATAACTACTCCTCTTACTACAGGACGCTTACCTAGCCAACGCTTAGATCCGGCTCTACCCAAACTTTTCTGGTTCACCCCAACATTCCCTACTTGTCCGACTGTTGCTGAGCAGTTTTTGGATATCAAACGGACCTCCCCAGAAGGTAGTGTTCCTAAATTGTAGGAGAGAATGTAGGAGAGTAGCCAAGTGAAAACAAAGGAGTTATCCGAGTGCTTTACTTAGTTTCCTAAATGAATTTGGAAATCAAGTAAACAACTTGGATGAAGCAAGCAATACTCGGACAGATTTGAAACAAAGAAACCCTAGTGCAAATGAGACCGTAGCCGCCGCCCCACTTGTTTTCTTGTTGCTCAAGTGATGACTAACGACCAAGACAGATTTGGGAACACAACCTTTCGGCAAATTTTGGACAGAAATTATCGACAAACTAGACACAAACACAAAAGGGATAACACACCAACAGATTTTGTGTTCGGATAAACAGTAACGTGAACAGTGTCGGTGAAGAGTGACGGTGAACAGTGTCATTTTTTTCTTCTTTTTTTTTTTTAACAAGGCAGCGGACAAAACACAAAAACCCTTCGACGCAACTACGAAAAACAAGGATATAACGAAAGATACCTTCACCTAAGCTCTGAAGCCAACTGATACGGTCCTCGATCAACTCGTTTCGAGACACGTAACACGCTTGTCCAAGGATCGAGTGAGGTTGTCCAACGCTTGGATTGCGGAACCTAAAACCAAAACGGACGACACGAATTGATTGAAGGTGGTAGAACGGCGACTCCAATTGAGGTGAATACTCTAGTGGATAGGTCGATAGAACAATCAAGGACAATACGCAAGATTGCTCAAGAACCCTTGCCAAGCAAGTTAAGGTTCGAATGCTCTCAATAAGTCGAAGAGAAACAAATCAGAATTTTATTATCAAAATTGTGCACCCGTTAATCATACAAAGTGAGCCTTTATATAGGCTAAGGGGCTAATAAAACCCTAAGAAACTAGACAAGGAAGGTCGGCCACTCCTTGGACAAGGTAGGCCGGGCCATGACTCAAATAAACTAATCTAATCCAACTCTAAGCAATTGAACCTAACAGTAAGGCCTAGGGCTTAGTCGACCAAACCTTCATGGGCTCTCTTCGTCGGCCTGGATCATCATGTAGACAACTTGATTATCACCTTCCAAGCCTTCAATATCCCGATGGACTCCTTGTTGGTCTTGAACATTTCACACAAGAGCTTGAAGGGACTCCTTGAAGCGCTTGGCCCGTGCACGTGTGACTGGGCCCAATGGAACTCGAACTGGATCATTACTTGGGCTAAGGTCCGTGCACACATCAGTCCCCTCCACTTGAGAAGGATTTGTCCTCAAATCTGGATAGAAATGGATGATACTACAAGCGTTGGTAGTATGAAGCCCAAATCTAATGCCACCACATATTGGCCCTCATACTATGATTCGGTGCTCATGTCTCTTGGTTAGTTTGAAAATGCTCACAACCAGCCATGAAAAACTCATGGCTTTACTCGAATGGCTCCTCTTGTTTGTATAATTCCCCTCATCTTGAAAGCAATTTGCCCACAAATTGAAGCACGAATGGTGACAAGACGAGTTACATGCCTTTGACTCAATCTTGTTACGATTGCTACAGATGTCATCCGATGCAAAACCCACGTGCTAAGTTGGAAAATAACCCTTGTCGAACCTTGAATCTCACAAACTATCTTCAATGTGTGCTCAACTTGATCGTTTGTGGTCACGAGGTAAGGGTCCTCAAAGTGGTGTGAAGTGTATCCCATGAAATCGAACTCCGGCCAGAACACACTTGCAAGGTCCCATGGCGGATTTGGTGATCTTGGAGCTTCATGTGTACTAAGAGCAAGAGGAAAATCACAATGGTCATTGATGTACTTGTTCTTTAAACGAACCCTTGGTACACAACCATCCCCAAAATGTGGAGTGTTCCCTTCAAGATGAGCTCGAATCAACTCCCTTTTGGTGTGGACTGATTTGAGTTGACATTGTTCCGTGAATGGATACCAACGGGGTTTAACTCTTGGAGGCTTGCAAAGCCTATAATTGATTTTGGAATGGAACGCACTAAGAACAGCTCAACTTCCCTTTGCCTGATCTGTATAAAAGAAGAAACACTAAACAAAGCAAAGGTAAGTTCGTTAGGAAAATAATAGGCCTTCACCGGGTTGTTCAAGATCAGCCCACTTTCTCTCTTTTCCTCCTTTTTACCACCCATCTCATCAGATTTTTCCATCTCCTTTTCTAGTTCAACAGCTGACCCTTTCATCTCGTTGCTTTCAACTCCCTCGGGTTTACCTCTTCAGGCACAATTCCCTCATCTAGCCTTTTCTCCATTCTATAACGCTCAAGCTCATTTTCATGTATGCTAGATCAATACAAAGCTGGTCATAAGTAAGTGATACAAGTACAAAACGACGACTATTAAATAAGAAGGCATACTTATTAGTATGTCCGTCATATTTAACTTCTCGCCTCGACATCCATGCTTTGCCCAACAACACAGGTGTCACTTGAAATGGGACTACATCACACAACACCTCGTCCACATATTTGCCGATTTGAATAGGTACAAGTGTGTGCTTAGTAACCCAAACAACACCACGAGTACTCATCAACTGGTACAGTTGAAGATGATCAATGTAGGAGTGGGTAGTGTTCCTAAAATATAGGAGAGAATGTAGGAGAGTAGCCAAGTGAAAACAAAGGAGTTATCCAAGTGCTTTACTTAGTTTCCTAAATGAATTTGGAAATCAAGTAAACAACTTGGATGAAGCAAGCAATACTCGGACAGATTTGAAACAAAGAAACCCTAGTGCAAATGAAACCCTAGCCGCCGCCCCACTTGTTTTCTTGTTACTCAAGTGATGACTAACGACCAAGACAGATTTGGGAACACAACCTTTCGGCAAATTTTGGACAGAAATTATCGACAAACTAGACACAAACACAAAAGGGATAACACACCAACAGATTTTGTGTTCGGATAAACAGTAACGTGAACAGTGTCGGTGAAGAGTGACGGTGAACAGTGTCATTTTTTTCTTCTTTTTTTTTTTTTTAACAAGGCAGCGGACAAAACACAAAAACCCTTCGATGCAACTACGAAAAACAAGGATATAACGAAATATACCTTCACCTAAGCTCTGAAGCCAACTGATACGTTCCTCGATCAACTCGTTTCGAGACACGTAACACGCTTGTCCAAGGATCTAGTGGGGTTGTCCAACGCTTCGATTGCGGAACCTAAAACCAAAACGGACGACACGAATTGATTGAAGGTGGTAGAACGGCGACTCCAATTGAGGTGAATACTATAGTGGATAGGTCGGTAGAACAATCAAGGACAATACGCAAGATTGCTCAAGAACCCTTGCCAAGCAAGTTAAGGTTCGAATGCTCTCAATAAGTCGAAGAGAAACAAATCAGAATTTTATTATCAAAATTGTGCACCCGTTAATCATACAAAGTGAGCCTTTATATAGGCTAAGGGGCAAATAAAACCCTAAGAAACTAGACAAGGAAGGTCGGCCACTCCTTGGACAAGGTGGGCCGGGCCATGACTCAAATAAACTAATCTAATCCAACTCTAAGCAATTGAACCTAACACTAAGGCCTAGGGCTTAGTCGACCAAACCTTCATGGGCTCTCTTCGTGGGCTTGGATCATCATGTAGACAACTTGATTATCACCTTCCAAGCCTTCAATATCCCGATGGACTCCTTGTTGGTCTTGAACATTTCACACAAGAGCTTGAAGGGACTCCTTTGAAGCGCTTGGTCCGTGCACGTGTGACTGGGCCTAATGGAACTCGAACTGGATCATTACTTGGGCTAAGGTCCGTGCACACATCAGTCCCCTCCACTTGAGAAGGATTTGTCCTCAAATTTGGATAGAAATGGATGATACTACAAGCGTTGGTAGTATGAAGCCCAAATCTAATGCCACCACATATTGGCCCTCATACTATGATTCGGTGCTCATGTCTCTTGGTTAGTTTGAAAATGCTCACAACCAGCCAAGAAAAACTCATGGCTTTACTCCAATGGCTCCTCTTGTTTGTATAATTCCCCTCCTCTTGAAAGCAATTTGCCCACAAATTGAAGCACGAATGGTGACAAGACGAGTTACATGCCTTTGACTCAATCTTGTTACGATTGCTACAGATGTCATCTGTAACAGCCCACCTTCCCCTAAGGCGAACCAAAGGGGTTAGCGGACTGCCTGCCCAGCTCTCGCCAGGACTACGGATCAGATTAGAGCTATCTATAGCGATCCGGAACTTACAAACGAGCGTAAACAAGTCAAAATGGTAAAATAACCCAAAATAAAAAAAATGAAATCCGGAGTCGGCCATGAATAGTAACCGACCCGTCAGAACCCAGCCGAAAAGCTAACAAACATACACAACTGAACTGTAGCGTTTACAAATCAAAATGACATACAAAAGCTTTCAAAAGTTAATACATATACACGGTTTGCCAAATCAGAAGAGAAAACGCCCCAAAAATACACTTGGGGTTTTAATACATGAGCTATACAAAAGATGTGTTCAATTAGCTCAATTTGGCAGCCATTTGTCAAGTCCAGACCAAAAGTGTTTATTTTCCTGTAAGGAAAACAAAAGGGAACAGGAAGGGGTGAGCTTGCGCTCAATGAGGTACCAAACAGATAGCAGCAAAATCATGGCATTTCACATTTAACAAATCAGATACACATGCCAGATGTAAAGCAAAGGAACCAATGATTCAAATCAGAAGGATACGGGTGGCTCTCAGGAGCCAAATTTCCAGCGCAGTACTTGATCCAAACCGGTTGACTCTCCGTCAACGTATATAGAACCAAACGTCCGTAGACCCCTCTTTACACCGAATTCCGTCCACCAAACACCCCTTTACCGGGCCCGCTCACCGTAACCGAACAGAAATGGTAATACTCGAGTATACCCGGAATCAAGGATCTCAATACCCAAAATCCCCGAACAGACTACCGTGGTTCGTTATCTAATCGTCCAGGCCCTTGCCGGCCCGACTCGAATAACTTAGCCACAGGATTGAGCTCATAGGTCATAGAAATCCGAACAGATGCAGACATAGATAACAGATTCAAATTTTGCATAGTAAATTGGCATATGATCAGACTAGAGAACGAGTGTGATAAAGTACACCCTCGTCTCGAACAAATAAACAGATTGCAGAGCAAAATCAAGTTAAACAACAATGAAGGGGAGTGGTACACTCACCGGCTCAACTTCAAAAGTTTTCACTTCAGATTGGCCTTAATCGCCAAGAAACCCTAAAATAATCAAAATAAACCAATTGAAGGTTTTACTTCCAGATTCGAGTAAACAGAATGCACATGTGAGGCTCGACTACTAGTCGTATACCTCGCCAAATAATTACTAATGCAAGGGTGCAAAACATGATTTTCTTGGAAACGAAAAGGTAGCATGAAGACCTAGGCGCAAACAACCCAAAAGCCTTTCATTCTACCAAAAGGCAAACCCAACTTAAAGGAACCAAACGGCCTAGAAAATCGGGCAGCACTTCCCCTAAATCTCTTACTTTTCTAGCCATTAAGGCTTCATTCTATCCTCAAATCAGTCCCAACATCTCACACAAAATTCATCTCATTTCCCAAAAGCCGTTCACTAGGCTCAAAGTGGTACAAGTACAAAAGTTAACTAGGAAACAACCGAAATGAAAGCAAGCCCTAAAAGAGACTCGATAACGAGTCATATAGCCATACCAATTATAACCCTACTAGGGTTTCATATGCATAAATAAGTATCATAGGTAACCAGAAATTAAGAAATGGCTTTAACTTAGGCCTTAACAAAAAAAATGTATTTGACCTCATAATGCGGTAATGACACCACTTTCACTACGGTTATCGGATGGGGGTGCAAGATGCACCGTTTCGAAGCTATGAAACAGAGCTACAACAATGTAGAAGGCCACTCAATCCAGTTCCTAACACAACTAGGTCAAATATGCCAAATACTAACCCAGAATTCCCAAAACAGGTTTGCAAAACACAGAAAACTGTAATCGGTATATCTCAGTCCATACAAGTCCAAATGCCGAAATTCCAAAGGCATATGTTAGCTAAGACATTCAGCTAGATTTCATCAGAAGACACCAACTTCAAAATCCAAACCAATTCCAGTCAAAAGGGCCAATTACTATCGCAGTTTTCGCATTCTGATCAAAGCAGAACAGCTACAGTAAAAACGGCATAACTCACTCTACACTCATCCAAATGACCTGAAATTTTACAGGCACCTCAAACACATCAATACCTACAACTTTCATGTTTTGAGTAAAGTCTAATTCGGCCTCTAACCACATGATATAAAACCGGACAGAAATTGGGGATGATAGAACCCTAACTTTCACTTTTCCTTCCAAATCCAAAATTGGTTGCAATTATCTATCATTCACACCTACCATAGTCATTACCCCTCCTTATCAACCATCATAAACAACCACAACACCATGATCATATTAAACCAGAAAATTCCTCCAAAAAATAAAAACTTCACCAATTCATCACAAACCAAGAAATAAATCACATAATCCATCACTTTAGCTCCCATTAGGCACAAATTAAACATCATTAAGTGTAGGAGAAAGTTCAAGTACCACTTACCTAGTAAACAAGAGAGAGATAGTGGTGGAACACCTTAGCTTCTCCAAAAACTTCACCAAGTCACTTACTAGCACCTAATGGAGTGATTTTATGGAGCAAATCTAAGTTTAATTGGTTGGAATGGAAGATTGAGATAGTTTGAAGCTTGTAAATTGAAGAAGTTTTTCTTCCTTGCCCAAGAGAGAGAATCGGCCAACAAGAGGTAAGAAAGAATGAATTTTTAGTCAATTTTTGAGATATTTAATCCATGATAAGAAAAGTCAAAAATGTCCAACAAGTGGACCAATCACATAGTGCCACTTGGCACTTCATTTAATGCCTTCCTATCACTTGGTTCCTCTCACATCAATGCCATGTCACCCTCTACTTATCTCTTAACACCCGATAAATTTCCACCAGTATCCGAAACTTAACCTTATTGGCCGAATTTTTCCGTACTTTTCGCACTAGTGGGTCCCACGTCCAAAATATATTCTTAATTTTCTAAAATTTCTCCAATGCTAGGAAAATCATCTTAAAACTATAATTGCTCATAAAATCCACTAAGAAAATATTTCTAAGCCAGAAAATGCAGAAACATGCAATTAAGGGGAAAATAAACCCTAGGAAAAATATTAGGGCAAAACGGGTTCTCACACTCTCTCCCCCTTAAAAGAATTTCATCCTCGAAATTCCTTATCAGCGGAATCCATCAAATCTAAGGTACCCAACGGATCGTACCTTCTACGTCCTCAGACGAGTCAGGGACCTGATGATGCTCCAGGGAATATACTCGAGCTGGTACTTTCGCTCCAGTCCCTTCTCCTTTCGACTGTCCAGGGTTGGTCTTAGCTGGTTGCTGAGAGTTAGTCTTGGTTGGTGGCGGAGTCCCTCTCCCTTCGCGCAGTCGTGCTGGACAGTTAGCAATTCGATGTTCGGCGCTACCACAGCGCAGGCATTTTCCTTCTTTCTTCCAACAATTTGCCTCCGTGTGCTTTGGCCCTCCGCAGTATCCACAGGGACCTCGAGTAGCAGTGCCCGATCCTCCCGATGAGACACCACTGGCCACCCCCGGTTGTCGTACTCCCCCGTTCCCTTTTCCACTCTTAGGGGGTGTGCTCTTATCTTCCTGTTCCGAGCTGCTCCCAGGAAAGCCCCTTTTCTTGGTTTGGAAGTTTCTAACTTGTAGCCTCGCATCTTCAACCCGTTGAGCTTTCTCCACAGCGTCACTAAAGGTACTAAGTTGAGCTACAGCCAAATCCTTTTGAATCTCAACATTTAGCCCCTGAATAAAACGCCTTATCCGTCTTTGTTCGGTTATGATCAGTTCAGGCGCAAACTTAGACAACCGAGTGAATTGACTCTCATACTCGGCTACGGTTTGTGTTCCCTGGCGAAGCCGAATAAATTCATCTTCCTTCTTTTCTTGAATGAGAGGAGGGAAAACTTGGCATTAAATTCTCTCATAAAGTTCGCCCACGTCCTCGGAGTTTGTTCTCTTTCCCATTTCATTCGAATGACATTCCACCAGGAACGGGCGGCTCCCTCTAGTTGAAAGACAGCAAATGTCACCTGTCTCTCCTCGGTATAGTGTAAGGCAGCGAAAATATCGATCATCTTCTCCAGCCACTTCTCAGCTATGTCAGGATCAGGGCCTCCAAGAAATTTGGGTGGGGAGAACTTCTGAAATCTCTCAAGGGCTCTATCCTCGCCCTCCATGTGATGACCAGGATTCCCAGGGTTAGGGTTAGGGTTTTGACCTTGTTGGTGCACCACTTGGGCTAGCAAAGCAGTCATTTGCTGCATGGCAGCAGCTATTTGGACATTGGGGTCAACCCTAAGTTCAGGGTTTGGTCCAGATGAGGTTTCCCCAGTACCCCTTTCAGGCGTAGGTTGCCTATTTCCACGCCCACGGCCCCGTCCACTCCGTGTACCTTCCATGAGTTTTACTTGGTCTAGGCAATAATACTAAACCAAAATAAGCACGAAGCATGTAAGTAACACTCAAAACTTTTATGATAACACACATTTATACATTCCAAACAAGATCAAAACATGTATATACAAGCCGGTCAAAATTAAGCCACACACATACATACAGCCAGTTAAGTTAGGTACAAACATAGACGATCCACCGAGGAATGGCCTTTCTAGTTCACCAAATCCTTTCTAACCTAGGCCCTCATATCTTTTGTATCCGGGCACAAGAATCCCATCTAAGATAATTCACAACTCGAGCCGGCCGGTCCCAAGAGTAAACCATCTTTATTAAGGATTCCTACCCGACATACATACCTAGCTTCCTCGAGTCCCATGGTAATGATTCGTACACTTATCACATGCCCGGTTCATAACTTATGCTCAAACGAGCACTTAGACATATTCATGAAAATAGGACCACAACACCACTTGGCCCAGTCTCACTCCGCACAAAACCCACGTGCTAAGTTGGAAAATAACCCTTGTCGAACCTTGAATCTCACAAACTATCTTCAATGTGTGCTCAACTTGATCGTTTGTGGTCACGAGGTAAGGGTCCTCAAAGTGGTGTGAAGTGTATCCCATGAAATCGAACTCCGGCCAGAACACACTTGCAAGGTCCCATGGCGGATTTGGTGATATTGGAGCTTCATGTGTACTAAGAGCAAGACGAAAATCACAATGGTCATTGATGTACTTGTTCTTTAAACGAACCCTTGGTACACAACCATCCCCAAAATGTGGAGTGTTCCCTTCAAGATGCTCGAATCAACTCCCTTTTGGTGTGGACTGATTTGAGTTGACATTGTTCCGTGAATGGATACCAACGGGGTTTAACTCTTGGAGGCTTGCAAAGCCTATAATTGATTTTGGAATGGAACGCACTAAGAATAGCTCAACTTCCCTTTGCCTGATCTGTATAAAAGAAGAAACACTAAACAAAGCAAAGGTAAGTTCGTTAGGAAAATAATAGGCCTTCACCGGGTTGTTCAAGATCAGCCCACTTTCTCTCTTTTCCTCCATTTTACCACCCATCTCATCAGATTTTTCCATCTCCTTTTCTAGTTCAACAGCTGACCCTTTCATCTCGTTGCTTTCAACTCCCTCGGGTTTTACCTCTTCAGGCACAATTCCCTCATCTAGCCTTTTCTCCATTCTATAACGCTCAAGCTCATTTTCATGTATGCTAGATCAATACAAAGCTGGTCATAAGTAAGTGATACAAGTACAAAACGACGACTATTAAATAAGAAGGCATACTTATTAGTATGTCCGTCATATTTAACTTCTCGCCTCGACATCCATGCTTTGCCCAACAACACAGGTGTAACTTGAATTGGGACTACATCACACAACACCTCGTCCACATATTTGCCGATTTGAATAGGTACAAGTGTGTGCTTAGTAACCCAAACAACACCACGAGTACTCATCAACTGGTACAGTTGAAGATGATCAATGTAGGAGTGGGTAGTGTTCCTAAAATGTAGGAGAGTAGCCAAGTGAAAACAAAGGAGTTATCCAAGTGCTTTACTTAGTTTCCTAAATGAATTTGGAAATCAAGTAAACAACTTGGATGAAGCAAGCAATACTCGGACAGATTTGAAACAAAGAAACCCTAGTGCAAATGAAACCCTAGCCGCCGCCCCACTTGTTTTCTTGTTGCTCAAGTGATGACTAACGACCAAGACAGATTTGGGAACACAACCTTTCGGCAAATTTTGGACAGAAATTATCGACAAACTAGACACAAACACAAAAGGGATAACACACCAACAGATTTTGTGTTCGGATAAACAGTAACGTGAACAGTGTCGGTGAAGAGTGACGGTGAACAGTGTCATTTTTTTCTTCTTTTTTTTTTAACAAGGCAGCGGACAAAACACAAAAACCCTTCGATGCAACTACGAAAAACAAGGATATAACGAAAGATACCTTCACCTAAGCTCTGAAGCCAACTGATACGGTCCTCGATCAACTCGTTTCGAGACACGTAACACGCTTGTCCAAGGATCTAGTGGGGTTGTCCAACGCTTCGATTGTGGAACCTAAAACCAAAACGGACGACACGAATTGATTGAAAGTGGTAGAACGGCGACTCCAATTGAGGTGAATACTATAGTGGATAGGTCGGTAGAACAATCAAGGACAATACGCAAGATTGCTCAAGAACCCTTGCCAAGCAAGTTAAGGTTCGAATGCTCTCAATAAGTCGAAGAGAAACAAATCAGAATTTTATTATCAAAATTGTGCACCCGTTAATCATACAAAGTGAGCCTTTATATATAGGCTAAGGGGCAAATAAAACCCTAAAAAACTAGACAAGGAAGGTCGGCCACTCCTTGGACAAGGTGGGCCGGGCCATGACTCAAATAAACTAATTTAATCCAACTCTAAGCAATTGAACCTAACAGTAAGGCCTAGGGCTTAGTCGACCAAACCTTCATGGGCTCTCTTCGTCGGCTTGGATCATCATGTAGACAACTTGATTATCACCTTCCAAGCCTTCAATATCCCGATGGACTCCTTGTTGGTCTTGAACATTTCACACAAGAGCTTGAAGGGACTCCTTGAAGCGCTTGGCCCGTGCACGTGTGACTCTGGGCCCAATGGAACTCGAACTGGATCATTACTTGGGCTAAGGTCCGTGCACACATCAGTCCCCTCCACTTGAGAAGGATTTGTCCTCAAATCTGGATAGAAATGGATGATACTACAAGCGTTGGTAGTATGAAGCCCAAATCTAATGCCACCACATATTGGCCCTCATACTATGATTCGGTGCTCATGTCTCTTGGTTAGTTTGAAAATGCTCACAACCAGCCAAGAAAAACTCATGGCTTTACTCGAATGGCTCCTCTTGTTTGTATAATTCCCCTCCTCTTGAAAGCAATTTGCCCACAAATTGAAGCACGAATGGTGACAAGACGAGTTACATGCCTTTGACTCAATCTTGTTACGATTGCTACAGATGTCATCCGATGCAAAACCCACGTGCTAAGTTGGAAAATAACCCTTGTCGAACCTTGAATCTCACAAACTATCTTCAATGTGTGCTCAACTTGATCGTTTGTGGTCACGAGGTAAGGGTCCTCAAAGTGGTGTGAAGTGTATCCCATGAAATCGAACTCCGGCCAGAACACACTTGCAAGGTCCCATGGCGGATTTGGTGATATTGGAGCTTCATGTGTACTAAGAGCAAGACGAAAATCACAATGGTCATTGATGTACTTGTTCTTTAAACGAACCCTTGGTACACAACCATCCCCAAAATGTGGAGTGTTCCCTTCAAGATGAGCTCGAATCAACTCCCTTTTGGTGTGGACTGATTTGAGTTGACATTGTTCCGTGAATGGATACCAACGGGGTTTAACTCTTGGAGGCTTGCAAAGCCTATAATTGATTTTGGAATGGAACGCACTAAGAACAGCTCAACTTCCCTTTGCCTGATCTGTATAAAAGAAGAAACACTAAACAAAGCAAAGGTAAGTTCGTTAGGAAAATAATAGGCCTTCACCGGGTTGTTCAAGATCAGCCCACTTTCTCTCTTTTCCTCCATTTTACCACCCATCTCATCAGATTTTTCCATCTCTTTTTCTAGTTCAACAGCTGATCCTTTCATCTCGTTGCTTTCAACTCCCTCGGCTTTTACCTCTTCAGGCACAATTCCCTCATCTAGCCTTTTCTCCATTCTATAACGCTCAAGCTCATTTTCATGTATGCTAGATCAATACAAAGCTGGTCATAAGTAAGTGATACAAGTACAAAACGACGACTATTAAATAAGAAGGCATACTTATTAGTATGTCCGTCATATTTAACTTCTCGCCTCGACATCCATGCTTTGCCCAACAACACAGGTGTCACTTGAATTGGGACTACATCACACAACACCTCGTCCACATATTTGCCGATTTGAATAGGTACAAGTGTGTGCTTAGTAACCCAAACAACACCACGAGTACTCATCAACTGGTACAGTTGAAGATGATCAATGGTTGGAAGATTTAATTTCTCAACCATGATAGCACTTGCAAGGATGACTTCACAACTCCCATCAATGGGCAAGCTACAAATTTTATCTTTGACACCGCAACGAGTATAAAACCAACCAAGCAACTGAGATTTGATGAGGTCCAATTGCTCATCTACACCGCGTAATGCCACTTCTTTGACTCCCTTAGGATCAGGAAGACAATGTTGTGGGCTAGCTTTTATGCGTCTTGTATTCGCCATGACGTATGAGGGAACCTGCAAAAAGTTAGCAACGAAGCCGAAGATGTTGCCTTTCACGCTCCCTCACGTGTATCCACTCGCACTCGTGTATATGGATGTCACTCTAATTGACTTACCAAATGCTTTTACCTGTAGTTGAGAAAGGCCGCTCAAGTCCAATAATTGTCACCACTTTTGCCATAAGAGTAACCAAGAAGGTAAGACACAAATGTGGGTGCAAAATGAAGTGGGAATGGACGAATTTGGAAGGCCAATAGTGGCGGACAGAAATGGAAGTGCACCAATGGGAACATAAAAGATAGAAACCCTAGCTTCCAAAAATGTAGGAGTAGGTCTACAGGGTTCATAACTACTCCTCTTACTACAGGACGCTTACCTAGCCAACGCTTAGATCCGGCTCTACCCAAACTTTTCTGGTTCACCCCAACATTCCCTACTTGTCCGACTGTTGCTGAGCAGTTTTTGGATATCAAACGGACCTCCCCAGAAGGTAGTGTTCCTAAATTGTAGGAGAGAATGTAGGAGAGTAGCCAAGTGAAAACAAAGGAGTTATCCGAGTGCTTTACTTAGTTTCCTAAATGAATTTGGAAATCAAGTAAACAACTTGGATGAAGCAAGCAATACTCGGACAGATTTGAAACAAAGAAACCCTAGTGCAAATGAGACCGTAGCCGCCGCCCCACTTGTTTTCTTGTTGCTCAAGTGATGACTAACGACCAAGACAGATTTGGGAACACAACCTTTCGGCAAATTTTGGACAGAAATTATCGACAAACTAGACACAAACACAAAAGGGATAACACACCAACAGATTTTGTGTTCGGATAAACAGTAACGTGAACAGTGTCGGTGAAGAGTGACGGTGAACAGTGTCATTTTTTTCTTCTTTTTTTTTTTTAACAAGGCAGCGGACAAAACACAAAAACCCTTCGACGCAACTACGAAAAACAAGGATATAACGAAAGATACCTTCACCTAAGCTCTGAAGCCAACTGATACGGTCCTCGATCAACTCGTTTCGAGACACGTAACACGCTTGTCCAAGGATCGAGTGAGGTTGTCCAACGCTTGGATTGCGGAACCTAAAACCAAAACGGACGACACGAATTGATTGAAGGTGGTAGAACGGCGACTCCAATTGAGGTGAATACTCTAGTGGATAGGTCGGTAGAACAATCAAGGACAATACGCAAGATTGCTCAAGAACCCTTGCCAAGCAAGTTAAGGTTCGAATGCTCTCAATAAGTCGAAGAGAAACAAATCAGAATTTTATTATCAAAATTGTGCACCCGTTAATCATACAAAGTGAGCCTTTATATAGGCTAAGGGGCTAATAAAACCCTAAGAAACTAGACAAGGAAGGTCGGCCACTCCTTGGACAAGGTAGGCCGGGCCATGACTCAAATAAACTAATCTAATCCAACTCTAAGCAATTGAACCTAACAGTAAGGCCTAGGGCTTAGTCGACCAAACCTTCATGGGCTCTCTTCGTCGGCCTGGATCATCATGTAGACAACTTGATTATCACCTTCCAAGCCTTCAATATCCCGATGGACTCCTTGTTGGTCTTGAACATTTCACACAAGAGCTTGAAGGGACTCCTTGAAGCGCTTGGCCCGTGCACGTGTGACTGGGCCCAATGGAACTCGAACTGGATCATTACTTGGGCTAAGGTCCGTGCACACATCAGTCCCCTCCACTTGAGAAGGATTTGTCCTCAAATCTGGATAGAAATGGATGATACTACAAGCGTTGGTAGTATGAAGCCCAAATCTAATGCCACCACATATTGGCCCTCATACTATGATTCGGTGCTCATGTCTCTTGGTTAGTTTGAAAATGCTCACAACCAGCCAAGAAAAACTCATGGCTTTACTCGAATGGCTCCTCTTGTTTGTATAATTCCCCTCCTCTTGAAAGCAATTTGCCCACAAATTGAAGCACGAATGGTGACAAGACGAGTTACATGCCTTTGACTCAATCTTGTTACGATTGCTACAGATGTCATCCGATGCAAAACCCACGTGCTAAGTTGGAAAATAACCCTTGTCGAACCTTGAATCTCACAAACTATCTTCAATGTGTGCTCAACTTGATCGTTTGTGGTCACGAGGTAAGGGTCCTCAAAGTGGTGTGAAGTGTATCCCATGAAATCGAACTCCGGCCAGAACACACTTGCAAGGTCCCATGGCGGATTTGGTGATATTGGAGCTTCATGTGTACTAAGAGCAAGACGAAAATCACAATGGTCATTGATGTACTTGTTCTTTAAACGAACCCTTGGTACACAACCATCCCCAAAATGTGGAGTGTTCCCTTCAAGATGAGCTCGAATCAACTCCCTTTTGGTGTGGACTGATTTGAGTTGACTTTGTTCCGTGAATGGATACCAACGGGGTTTAACTCTTGGAGGCTTGCAAAGCCTATAATTGATTTTGGAATGGAACGCACTAAGAACAGCTCAACTTCCCTTTGCCTGATCTGTATAAAAGAAGAAACACTAAACAAAGCAAAGGTAAGTTCGTTAGGAAAATAATAGGCCTTCACCGGGTTGTTCAAGATCAGCCCACTTTCTCTCTTTTCCTCCTTTTTACCACCCATCTCATCAGATTTTTCCATCTCCTTTTCTAGTTCAACAGCTGACCCTTTCATCTCGTTGCTTTCAACTCCCTCGGGTTTTACCTCTTCAGGCACAATTCCCTCATCTAGCCTTTTCTCCATTCTATAACGCTCAAGCTCATTTTCATGTATGCTAGATCAATACAAAGCTGGTCATAAGTAAGTGATACAAGTACAAAACGACGACTATTAAATAAGAAGGCATACTTATTAGTATGTCCGTCATATTTAACTTCTCGCCTCGACATCCATGCTTTGCCCAACAACACAGGTGTCACTTGAATTGGGACTACATCACACAACACCTCGTCCACATATTTGCCGATTTGAATAGGTACAAGTGTGTGCTTAGTAACCCAAACAACACCACGAGTACTCATCAACTGGTACAGTTGAAGATGATCAATGTAAGAGTGGGTAGTGTTCCTAAAATGTAGGAGAGTAGCCAAGTGAAAACAAAGGAGTTATCCAAGTGCTTTACTTAGTTTCCTAAATGAATTTGGAAATCAAGTAAACAACTTGGATGAAGCAAGCAATACTCGGACAGATTTGAAACAAAGAAACCCTAGTGCAAATGAAACCCTAGCCGCCGCCCCACTTGTTTTCTTGTTGCTCAAGTGATGACTAACGACCAAGACAGATTTGGGAACACAACCTTTCGGCAAATTTTGGACAGAAATTATCGACAAACTAGACACAAACACAAAAGGGATAACACACCAACAGATTTTGTGTTCGGATAAACAGTAACGTGAACAGTGTCGGTGAAGAGTGACGGTGAACAGTGTCATTTTTTTCTTCTTTTTTTTTTTTTTAACAAGGCAGCGGACAAAACACAAAAACCCTTCGATGCAACTACGAAAAACAAGGATATAACGAAATATACCTTCACCTAAGCTCTGAAGCCAACTGATACGGTCCTCGATCAACTCGTTTCGAGACACGTAACACGCTTGTCCAAGGATCTAGTGGGGTTGTCCAACGCTTCGATTGTGGAACCTAAAACCAAAACGGACGACACGAATTGATTGAAGGTGGTAGAACGGCGACTCCAATTGAGGTGAATACTATAGTGGATAGGTCGGTAGAACAATCAAGGACAATACGCAAGATTGCTCAAGAACCCTTGCCAAGCAAGTTAAGGTTCGAATGCTCTCAATAAGTCGAAGAGAAACAAATCAGAATTTTATTATCAAAATTGTGCACCCGTTAATCATACAAAGTGAGCCTTTATATAGGCTAAGGGGCAAATAAAACCCTAAGAAACTAGACAAGGAAGGTCGGCCACTCCTTGGACAAGGTGGGCCGGGCCATGACTCAAATAAACTAATCTAATCCAACTCTAAGCAATTGAACCTAACACTAAGGCCTAGGGCTTAGTCGACCAAACCTTCATGGGCTCTCTTCGTGGGCTTGGATCATCATGTAGACAACTTGATTATCACCTTCCAAGCCTTCAATATCCCGATGGACTCCTTGTTGGTCTTGAACATTTCACACAAGAGCTTGAAGGGACTCCTTTGAAGCGCTTGGCCCGTGCACGTGTGACTGGGCCCAATGGAACTCGAACTGGATCATTACTTGGGCTAAGGTCCGTGCACACATCAGTCCCCTCCACTTGAGAAGGATTTGTCCTCAAATCTGGATAGAAATGGATGATACTACAAGCGTTGGTAGTATGAAGCCCAAATCTAATGCCACCACATATTGGCCCTCATACTATGATTCGGTGCTCATGTCTCTTGGTTAGTTTGAAAATGCTCACAACCAGCCAAGAAAAACTCATGGCTTTACTCGAATGGCTCCTCTTGTTTGTATAATTCCCCTCCTCTTGAAAGCAATTTGCCCACAAATTGAAGCACGAATGGTGACAAGACGAGTTACATGCCTTTGACTCAATCTTGTTACGATTGCTACAGATGTCATCCGATGCAAAACCCACGTGCTAAGTTGGAAAATAACCCTTGTCGAACCTTGAATCTCACAAACTATCTTCAATGTGTGCTCAACTTGATCGTTTGTGGTCACGAGGTAAGGGTCCTCAAAGTGGTGTGAAGTGTATCCCATGAAATCGAACTCCGGCCAGAACACACTTGCAAGGTCCCATGGCGGATTTGGTGATATTGGAGCTTCATGTGTACTAAGAGCAAGACGAAAATCACAATGGTCATTGATGTACTTGTTCTTTAAACGAACCCTTGGTACACAACCATCCCCAAAATGTGGAGTGTTCCCTTCAAGATGAGCTCGAATCAACTCCCTTTTGGTGTGGACTGATTTGAGTTGACTTTGTTCCGTGAATGGATACCAACGGGGTTTAACTCTTGGAGGCTTGCAAAGCCTATAATTGATTTTGGAATGGAACGCACTAAGAACAGCTCAACTTCCCTTTGCCTGATCTGTATAAAAGAAGAAACACTAAACAAAGCAAAGGTAAGTTCGTTAGGAAAATAATAGGCCTTCACCGGGTTGTTCAAGATCAGCCCACTTTCTCTCTTTTCCTCCTTTTTACCACCCATCTCATCAGATTTTTCCATCTCCTTTTCTAGTTCAACAGCTGACCCTTTCATCTCGTTGCTTTCAACTCCCTCGGGTTTTACCTCTTCAGGCACAATTCCCTCATCTAGCCTTTTCTCCATTCTATAACGCTCAAGCTCATTTTCATGTATGCTAGATCAATACAAAGCTGGTCATAAGTAAGTGATACAAGTACAAAACGACGACTATTA
The DNA here is from genome assembly GCF_036785885.1 of Coffea arabica. Classification (NCBI taxonomy): domain Eukaryota; kingdom Viridiplantae; phylum Streptophyta; class Magnoliopsida; order Gentianales; family Rubiaceae; genus Coffea; species Coffea arabica. The sequence goes on along the minus strand of NC_092312.1, from coordinate 47,586,564 downwards.
AATAAGAAGGCATACTTATTAGTATGTCCGTCATATTTAACTTCTCGCCTCGACATCCATGCTTTGCCCAACAACACAGGTGTCACTTGAATTGGGACTACATCACACAACACCTCGTCCACATATTTGCCGATTTGAATAGGTACAAGTGTGTGCTTAGTAACCCAAACAACACCACGAGTACTCATCAACTGGTACAGTTGAAGATGATCAATGTAAGAGTGGGTAGTGTTCCTAAAATGTAGGAGAGTAGCCAAGTGAAAACAAAGGAGTTATCCAAGTGCTTTACTTAGTTTCCTAAATGAATTTGGAAATCAAGTAAACAACTTGGATGAAGCAAGCAATACTCGGACAGATTTGAAACAAAGAAACCCTAGTGCAAATGAAACCCTAGCCGCCGCCCCACTTGTTTTCTTGTTGCTCAAGTGATGACTAACGACCAAGACAGATTTGGGAACACAACCTTTCGGCAAATTTTGGACAGAAATTATCGACAAACTAGACACAAACACAAAAGGGATAACACACCAACAGATTTTGTGTTCGGATAAACAGTAACGTGAACAGTGTCGGTGAAGAGTGACGGTGAACAGTGTCATTTTTTTCTTCTTTTTTTTTTTTTTAACAAGGCAGCGGACAAAACACAAAAACCCTTCGATGCAACTACGAAAAACAAGGATATAACGAAAGATACCTTCACCTAAGCTCTGAAGCCAACTGATACGGTCCTCGATCAACTCGTTTCGAGACACGTAACACGCTTGTCCAAGGATCTAGTGGGGTTGTCCAACGCTTCGATTGTGGAACCTAAAACCAAAACGGACGACACGAATTGATTGAAGGTGGTAGAACGGCGACTCCAATTGAGGTGAATACTATAGTGGATAGGTCGGTAGAACAATCAAGGACAATACGCAAGATTGCTCAAGAACCCTTGCCAAGCAAGTTAAGGTTCGAATGCTCTCAATAAGTCGAAGAGAAACAAATCAGAATTTTATTATCAAAATTGTGCACCCGTTAATCATACAAAGTGAGCCTTTATATAGGCTAAGGGGCAAATAAAACCCTAAGAAACTAGACAAGGAAGGTCGGCCACTCCTTGGACAAGGTGGGCCGGGCCATGACTCAAATAAACTAATCTAATCCAACTCTAAGCAATTGAACCTAACACTAAGGCCTAGGGCTTAGTCGACCAAACCTTCATGGGCTCTCTTCGTGGGCTTGGATCATCATGTAGACAACTTGATTATCACCTTCCAAGCCTTCAATATCCCGATGGACTCCTTGTTGGTCTTGAACATTTCACACAAGAGCTTGAAGGGACTCCTTTGAAGCGCTTGGCCCGTGCACGTGTGACTGGGCCCAATGGAACTCGAACTGGATCATTACTTGGGCTAAGGTCCGTGCACACATCAGTCCCCTCCACTTGAGAAGGATTTGTCCTCAAATCTGGATAGAAATGGATGATACTACAAGCGTTGGTAGTATGAAGCCCAAATCTAATGCCACCACATATTGGCCCTCATACTATGATTCGGTGCTCATGTCTCTTGGTTAGTTTGAAAATGCTCACAACCAGCCAAGAAAAACTCATGGCTTTACTCGAATGGCTCCTCTTGTTTGTATAATTCCCCTCCTCTTGAAAGCAATTTGCCCACAAATTGAAGCACGAATGGTGACAAGACGAGTTACATGCCTTTGACTCAATCTTGTTACGATTGCTACAGATGTCATCCGATGCAAAACCCACGTGCTAAGTTGGAAAATAACCCTTGTCGAACCTTGAATCTCACAAACTATCTTCAATGTGTGCTCAACTTGATCGTTTGTGGTCACGAGGTAAGGGTCCTCAAAGTGGTGTGAAGTGTATCCCATGAAATCGAACTCCGGCCAGAACACACTTGCAAGGTCCCATGGCGGATTTGGTGATATTGGAGCTTCATGTGTACTAAGAGCAAGACGAAAATCACAATGGTCATTGATGTACTTGTTCTTTAAACGAACCCTTGGTACACAACCATCCCCAAAATGTGGAGTGTTCCCTTCAAGATGAGCTCGAATCAACTCCCTTTTGGTGTGGACTGATTTGAGTTGACTTTGTTCCGTGAATGGATACCAACGGGGTTTAACTCTTGGAGGCTTGCAAAGCCTATAATTGATTTTGGAATGGAACGCACTAAGAACAGCTCAACTTCCCTTTGCCTGATCTGTATAAAAGAAGAAACACTAAACAAAGCAAAGGTAAGTTCGTTAGGAAAATAATAGGCCTTCACCGGGTTGTTCAAGATCAGCCCACTTTCTCTCTTTTCCTCCTTTTTACCACCCATCTCATCAGATTTTTCCATCTCCTTTTCTAGTTCAACAGCTGACCCTTTCATCTCGTTGCTTTCAACTCCCTCGGGTTTTACCTCTTCAGGCACAATTCCCTCATCTAGCCTTTTCTCCATTCTATAACGCTCAAGCTCATTTTCATGTATGCTAGATCAATACAAAGCTGGTCATAAGTAAGTGATACAAGTACAAAACGACGACTATTAAATAAGAAGGCATACTTATTAGTATGTCCGTCATATTTAACTTCTCGCCTCGACATCCATGCTTTGCCCAACAACACAGGTGTCACTTGAATTGGGACTACATCACACAACACCTCGTCCACATATTTGCCGATTTGAATAGGTACAAGTGTGTGCTTAGTAACCCAAACAACACCACGAGTACTCATCAACTGGTACAGTTGAAGATGATCAATGGTTGGAAGATTTAATTTCTCAACCATGATAGCACTTGCAAGGATGACTTCACAACTCCCATCAATGGGCAAGCTACAAATTTTATCTTTGACACCGCAACGAGTATAAAACCAACCAAGCAACTGAGATTTGATGAGGTCCAATTGCTCATCTACACCGCGTAATGCCACTTCTTTGACTCCCTTAGGATCAGGAAGACAATGTTGTGGGCTAGCTTTTATGCGTCTTGTATTCGCCATGACGTATGAGGGAACCTGCAAAAAGTTAGCAACGAAGCCGAAGATGTTGCCTTTCACGCTCCCTCACGTGTATCCACTCGCACTCGTGTATATGGATGTCACTCTAATTGACTTACCAAATGCTTTTACCTGTAGTTGAGAAAGGCCGCTCAAGTCCAATAATTGTCACCACTTTTGCCATAAGAGTAACCAAGAAGGTAAGACACAAATGTGGGTGCAAAATGAAGTGGGAATGGACGAATTTGGAAGGCCAATAGTGGCGGACAGAAATGGAAGTGCACCAATGGGAACATAAAAGATAGAAACCCTAGCTTCCAAAAATGTAGGAGTAGGTCTACAGGGTTCATAACTACTCCTCTTACTACAGGACGCTTACCTAGCCAACGCTTAGATCCGGCTCTACCCAAACTTTTCTGGTTCACCCCAACATTCCCTACTTGTCCGACTGTTGCTGAGCAGTTTTTGGATATCAAACGGACCTCCCCAGAAGGTAGTGTTCCTAAATTGTAGGAGAGAATGTAGGAGAGTAGCCAAGTGAAAACAAAGGAGTTATCCGAGTGCTTTACTTAGTTTCCTAAATGAATTTGGAAATCAAGTAAACAACTTGGATGAAGCAAGCAATACTCGGACAGATTTGAAACAAAGAAACCCTAGTGCAAATGAGACCGTAGCCGCCGCCCCACTTGTTTTCTTGTTGCTCAAGTGATGACTAACGACCAAGACAGATTTGGGAACACAACCTTTCGGCAAATTTTGGACAGAAATTATCGACAAACTAGACACAAACACAAAAGGGATAACACACCAACAGATTTTGTGTTCGGATAAACAGTAACGTGAACAGTGTCGGTGAAGAGTGACGGTGAACAGTGTCATTTTTTTCTTCTTTTTTTTTTTAACAAGGCAGCGGACAAAACACAAAAACCCTTCGACGCAACTACGAAAAACAAGGATATAACGAAAGATACCTTCACCTAAGCTCTGAAGCCAACTGATACGGTCCTCGATCAACTCGTTTCGAGACACGTAACACGCTTGTCCAAGGATCGAGTGAGGTTGTCCAACGCTTGGATTGCGGAACCTAAAACCAAAACGGACGACACGAATTGATTGAAGGTGGAAGAACGGCGACTCCAATTGAGGTGAATACTCTAGAGGATAGGTCGGTAGAACAATCAAGGACAATACGCAAGATTGCTCAAGAACCCTTGCCAAGCAAGTTAAGGTTCGAATGCTCTCAATAAGTCGAAGAGAAACAAATCAGAATTTTATTATCAAAATTGTGCACCCGTTAATCATACAAAGTGAGCCTTTATATAGGCTAAGGGGCAAATAAAACCCTAAGAAACTAGACAAGGAAGGTCGGCCACTCCTTGGAAAAGGTGGGCCGGGCCATGACTCAAATAAACTAATCTAATCCAACTCTAAGCAATTGAACCTAACACTAAGGCCTAGGGCTTAGTCGACCAAACCTTCATGGGCTCTCTTCGTGGGCTTGGATCATCATGTAGACAACTTGATTATCACCTTCCAAGCCTTCAATATCCCGATGGACTCCTTGTTGGTCTTGAACATTTCACACAAGAGCTTGAAGGGACTCCTTTGAAGCGCTTGGCCCGTGCACGTGTGACTGGGCCCAATGGAACTCGAACTGGATCATTACTTGGGCTAAGGTCCGTGCACACATCAGTCCCCTCCACTTGAGAAGGATTTGTCCTCAAATCTGGATAGAAATGGATGATACTACAAGCGTTGGTAGTATGAAGCCCAAATCTAATGCCACCACATATTGGCCCTCATACTATGATTCGGTGCTCATGTCTCTTGGTTAGTTTGAAAATGCTCACAACCAGCCAAGAAAAACTCATGGCTTTACTCGAATGGCTCCTCTTGTTTGTATAATTCCCCTCCTCTTGAAAGCAATTTGCCCACAAATTGAAGCACGAATGGTGACAAGACGAGTTACATGCCTTTGACTCAATCTTGTTACGATTGCTACAGATGTCATCCGATGCAAAACCCACGTGCTAAGTTGGAAAATAACCCTTGTCGAACCTTGAATCTCACAAACTATCTTCAATGTGTGCTCAACTTGATCGTTTGTGGTCACGAGGTAAGGGTCCTCAAAGTGGTGTGAAGTGTATCCCATGAAATCGAACTCCGGCCAGAACACACTTGCAAGGTCCCATGGCGGATTTGGTGATATTGGAGCTTCATGTGTACTAAGAGCAAGACGAAAATCACAATGGTCATTGATGTACTTGTTCTTTAAACGAACCCTTGGTACACAACCATCCCCAAAATGTGGAGTGTTCCCTTCAAGATGAGCTCGAATCAACTCCCTTTTGGTGTGGACTGATTTGAGTTGACTTTGTTCCGTGAATGGATACCAACGGGGTTTAACTCTTGGAGGCTTGCAAAGCCTATAATTGATTTTGGAATGGAACGCACTAAGAACAGCTCAACTTCCCTTTGCCTGATCTGTATAAAAGAAGAAACACTAAACAAAGCAAAGGTAAGTTCGTTAGGAAAATAATAGGCCTTCACCGGGTTGTTCAAGATCAGCCCACTTTCTCTCTTTTCCTCCTTTTTACCACCCATCTCATCAGATTTTTCCATCTCCTTTTCTAGTTCAACAGCTGACCCTTTCATCTCGTTGCTTTCAACTCCCTCGGGTTTTACCTCTTCAGGCACAATTCCCTCATCTAGCCTTTTCTCCATTCTATAACGCTCAAGCTCATTTTCATGTATGCTAGATCAATACAAAGCTGGTCATAAGTAAGTGATACAAGTACAAAACGACGACTATTAAATAAGAAGGCATACTTATTAGTATGTCCGTCATATTTAACTTCTCGCCTCGACATCCATGCTTTGCCCAACAACACAGGTGTCACTTGAATTGGGACTACATCACACAACACCTCGTCCACATATTTGCCGATTTGAATAGGTACAAGTGTGTGCTTAGTAACCCAAACAACACCACGAGTACTCATCAACTGGTACAGTTGAAGATGATCAATGTAGGAGTGGGTAGTGTTCCTAAAATGTAGGAGAGTAGCCAAGTGAAAACAAAGGAGTTATCCAAGTGCTTTACTTAGTTTCCTAAATGAATTTGGAAATCAAGTAAACAACTTGGATGAAGCAAGCAATACTCGGACAGATTTGAAACAAAGAAACCCTAGTGCAAATGAAACCCTAGCCGCCGCCCCACTTGTTTTCTTGTTGCTCAAGTGATGACTAACGACCAAGACAGATTTGGGAACACAACCTTTCGGCAAATTTTGGACAGAAATTATCGACAAACTAGACACAAACACAAAAGGGATAACACACCAACAGATTTTGTGTTCGGATAAACAGTAACGTGAACAGTGTCGGTGAAGAGTGACGGTGAACAGTGTCATTTTTTTCTTCTTTTTTTTTTTAACAAGGCAGCGGACAAAACACAAAAACCCTTCGACGCAACTACGAAAAACAAGGATATAACGAAAGATACCTTCACCTAAGCTCTGAAGCCAACTGATACGGTCCTCGATCAACTCGTTTCGAGACACGTAACACGCTTGTCCAAGGATCGAGTGAGGTTGTCCAACGCTTGGATTGCGGAACCTAAAACCAAAACGGACGACACGAATTGATTGAAGGTGGAAGAACGGCGACTCCAATTGAGGTGAATACTCTAGAGGATAGGTCGGTAGAACAATCAAGGACAATACGCAAGATTGCTCAAGAACCCTTGCCAAGCAAGTTAAGGTTCGAATGCTCTCAATAAGTCGAAGAGAAACAAATCAGAATTTTATTATCAAAATTGTGCACCCGTTAATCATACAAAGTGAGCCTTTATATAGGCTAAGGGGCAAATAAAACCCTAAGAAACTAGACAAGGAAGGTCGGCCACTCCTTGGAAAAGGTGGGCCGGGCCATGACTCAAATAAACTAATCTAATCCAACTCTAAGCAATTGAACCTAACACTACGGCCTAGGGCTTAGTCGACCAAACCTTCATGGGCTCTCTTCGTGGGCTTGGATCATCATGTAGACAACTTGATTATCACCTTCCAAGCCTTCAATATCCCGATGGACTCCTTGTTGGTCTTGAACATTTCACACAAGAGCTTGAAGGGACTCCTTTGAAGCGCTTGGCCCGTGCACGTGTGACTGGGCCCAATGGAACTCGAACTGGATCATTACTTGGGCTAAGGTCCGTGCACACATCAGTCCCCTCCACTTGAGAAGGATTTGTCCTCAAATCTGGATAGAAATGGATGATACTACAAGCGTTGGTAGTATGAAGCCCAAATCTAATGCCACCACATATTGGCCCTCATACTATGATTCGGTGCTCATGTCTCTTGGTTAGTTTGAAAATGCTCACAACCAGCCAAGAAAAACTCATGGCTTTACTCGAATGGCTCCTCTTGTTTGTATAATTCCCCTCCTCTTGAAAGCAATTTGCCCACAAATTGAAGCACGAATGGTGACAAGACGAGTTACATGCCTTTGACTCAATCTTGTTACGATTGCTACAGATGTCATCCGATGCAAAACCCACGTGCTAAGTTGGAAAATAACCCTTGTCGAACCTTGAATCTCACAAACTATCTTCAATGTGTGCTCAACTTGATCGTTTGTGGTCACGAGGTAAGGGTCCTCAAAGTGGTGTGAAGTGTATCCCATGAAATCGAACTCCGGCCAGAACACACTTGCAAGGTCCCATGGCGGATTTGGTGATATTGGAGCTTCATGTGTACTAAGAGCAAGACGAAAATCACAATGGTCATTGATGTACTTGTTCTTTAAACGAACCCTTGGTACACAACCATCCCCAAAATGTGGAGTGTTCCCTTCAAGATGAGCTCGAATCAACTCCCTTTTGGTGTGGACTGATTTGAGTTGACTTTGTTCCGTGAATGGATACCAACGGGGTTTAACTCTTGGAGGCTTGCAAAGCCTATAATTGATTTTGGAATGGAACGCACTAAGAACAGCTCAACTTCCCTTTGCCTGATCTGTATAAAAGAAGAAACACTAAACAAAGCAAAGGTAAGTTCGTTAGGAAAATAATAGGCCTTCACCGGGTTGTTCAAGATCAGCCCACTTTCTCTCTTTTCCTCCTTTTTACCACCCATCTCATCAGATTTTTCCATCTCCTTTTCTAGTTCAACAGCTGACCCTTTCATCTCGTTGCTTTCAACTCCCTCGGGTTTTACCTCTTCAGGCACAATTCCCTCATCTAGCCTTTTCTCCATTCTATAACGCTCAAGCTCATTTTCATGTATGCTAGATCAATACAAAGCTGGTCATAAGTAAGTGATACAAGTACAAAACGACGACTATTAAATAAGAAGGCATACTTATTAGTATGTCCGTCATATTTAACTTCTCGCCTCGACATCCATGCTTTGCCCAACAACACAGGTGTCACTTGAATTGGGACTACATCACACAACACCTCGTCCACATATTTGCCGATTTGAATAGGTACAAGTGTGTGCTTAGTAACCCAAACAACACCACGAGTACTCATCAACTGGTACAGTTGAAGATGATCAATGTAGGAGTGGGTAGTGTTCCTAAAATGTAGGAGAGTAGCCAAGTGAAAACAAAGGAGTTATCCAAGTGCTTTACTTAGTTTCCTAAATGAATTTGGAAATCAAGTAAACAACTTGGATGAAGCAAGCAATACTCGGACAGATTTGAAACAAAGAAACCCTAGTGCAAATGAAACCCTAGCCGCCGCCCCACTTGTTTTCTTGTTGCTCAAGTGATGACTAACGACCAAGACAGATTTGGGAACACAACCTTTCGGCAAATTTTGGACAGAAATTATCGACAAACTAGACACAAACACAAAAGGGATAACACACCAACAGATTTTGTGTTCGGATAAACAGTAACGTGAACAGTGTCGGTGAAGAGTGACGGTGAACAGTGTCATTTTTTTCTTCTTTTTTTTTTTAACAAGGCAGCGGACAAAACACAAAAACCCTTCGACGCAACTACGAAAAACAAGGATATAACGAAAGATACCTTCACCTAAGCTCTGAAGCCAACTGATACGGTCCTCGATCAACTCGTTTCGAGACACGTAACACGCTTGTCCAAGGATCGAGTGAGGTTGTCCAACGCTTGGATTGCGGAACCTAAAACCAAAACGGACGACACGAATTGATTGAAGGTGGTAGAACGGCGACTCCAATTGAGGTGAATACTCTAGAGGATAGGTCGGTAGAACAATCAAGGACAATACGCAAGATTGCTCAAGAACCCTTGCCAAGCAAGTTAAGGTTCGAATGCTCTCAATAAGTCGAAGAGAAACAAATCAGAATTTTATTATCAAAATTGTGCACCCGTTAATCATACAAAGTGAGCCTTTATATAGGCTAAGGGGCAAATAAAACCCTAAGAAACTAGACAAGGAAGGTCGGCCACTCCTTGGACAAGGTGGGCCGGGCCATGACTCAAATAAACTAATCTAATCCAACTCTAAGCAATTGAACCTAACACTAAGGCCTAGGGCTTAGTCGACCAAACCTTCATGGGCTCTCTTCGTGGGCTTGGATCATCATGTAGACAACTTGATTATCACCTTCCAAGCCTTCAATATCCCGATGGACTCCTTGTTGGTCTTGAACATTTCACACAAGAGCTTGAAGGGACTCCTTTGAAGCGCTTGGCCCGTGCACGTGTGACTGGGCCCAATGGAACTCGAACTGGATCATTACTTGGGCTAAGGTCCGTGCACACATCAGTCCCCTCCACTTGAGAAGGATTTGTCCTCAAATCTGGATAGAAATGGATGATACTACAAGCGTTGGTAGTATGAAGCCCAAATCTAATGCCACCACATATTGGCCCTCATACTATGATTCGGTGCTCATGTCTCTTGGTTAGTTTGAAAATGCTCACAACCAGCCAAGAAAAACTCATGGCTTTACTCGAATGGCTCCTCTTGTTTGTATAATTCCCCTCCTCTTGAAAGCAATTTGCCCACAAATTGAAGCACGAATGGTGACAAGACGAGTTACATGCCTTTGACTCAATCTTGTTACGATTGCTACAGATGTCATCCGATGCAAAACCCACGTGCTAAGTTGGAAAATAACCCTTGTCGAACCTTGAATCTCACAAACTATCTTCAATGTGTGCTCAACTTGATCGTTTGTGGTCACGAGGTAAGGGTCCTCAAAGTGGTGTGAAGTGTATCCCATGAAATCGAACTCCGGCCAGAACACACTTGCAAGGTCCCATGGCGGATTTGGTGATATTGGAGCTTCATGTGTACTAAGAGCAAGACGAAAATCACAATGGTCATTGATGTACTTGTTCTTTAAACGAACCCTTGGTACACAACCATCCCCAAAATGTGGAGTGTTCCCTTCAAGATGAGCTCGAATCAACTCCCTTTTGGTGTGGACTGATTTGAGTTGACTTTGTTCCGTGAATGGATACCAACGGGGTTTAACTCTTGGAGGCTTGCAAAGCCTATAATTGATTTTGGAATGGAACGCACTAAGAACAGCTCAACTTCCCTTTGCCTGATCTGTATAAAAGAAGAAACACTAAACAAAGCAAAGGTAAGTTCGTTAGGAAAATAATAGGCCTTCACCGGGTTGTTCAAGATCAGCCCACTTTCTCTCTTTTCCTCCTTTTTACCACCCATCTCATCAGATTTTTCCATCTCCTTTTCTAGTTCAACAGCTGACCCTTTCATCTCGTTGCTTTCAACTCCCTCGGGTTTTACCTCTTCAGGCACAATTCCCTCATCTAGCCTTTTCTCCATTCTATAACGCTCAAGCTCATTTTCATGTATGCTAGATCAATACAAAGCTGGTCATAAGTAAGTGATACAAGTACAAAACGACGACTATTAAATAAGAAGGCATACTTATTAGTATGTCCGTCATATTTAACTTCTCGCCTCGACATCCATGCTTTGCCCAACAACACAGGTGTCACTTGAATTGGGACTACATCACACAACACCTCGTCCACATATTTGCCGATTTGAATAGGTACAAGTGTGTGCTTAGTAACCCAAACAACACCACGAGTACTCATCAACTGGTACAGTTGAAGATGATCAATGTAGGAGTGGGTAGTGTTCCTAAAATGTAGGAGAGTAGCCAAGTGAAAACAAAGGAGTTATCCAAGTGCTTTACTTAGTTTCCTAAATGAATTTGGAAATCAAGTAAACAACTTGGATGAAGCAAGCAATACTCGGACAGATTTGAAACAAAGAAACCCTAGTGCAAATGAAACCCTATCCGCCGCCCCACTTGTTTTCTTGTTGCTCAAGTGATGACTAACGACCAAGACAGATTTGGGAACACAACCTTTCGGCAAATTTTGGACAGAAATTATCGACAAACTAGACACAAACACAAAAGGGATAACACACCAACAGATTTTGTGTTCGGATAAACAGTAACGTGAACAGTGTCGGTGAAGAGTGACGGTGAACAGTGTCATTTTTTTCTTCTTTTTTTTTTTAACAAGGCAGCGGACAAAACACAAAAACCCTTCGACGCAACTACGAAAAACAAGGATATAACGAAAGATACCTTCACCTAAGCTCTGAAGCCAACTGATACGGTCCTCGATCAACTCGTTTCGAGACACGTAACACGCTTGTCCAAGGATCGAGTGAGGTTGTCCAACGCTTGGATTGCGGAACCTAAAACCAAAACGGACGACACGAATTGATTGAAGGTGGTAGAACGGCGACTCCAATTGAGGTGAATACTCTAGAGGATAGGTCGGTAGAACAATCAAGGACAATACGCAAGATTGCTCAAGAACCCTTGCCAAGCAAGTTAAGGTTCGAATGCTCTCAATAAGTCGAAGAGAAACAAATCAGAATTTTATTATCAAAATTGTGCACCCGTTAATCATACAAAGTGAGCCTTTATATAGGCTAAGGGGCAAATAAAACCCTAAGAAACTAGACAAGGAAGGTCGGCCACTCCTTGGACAAGGTGGGCCGGGCCATGACTCAAATAAACTAATCTAATCCAACTCTAAGCAATTGAACCTAACACTAAGGCCTAGGGCTTAGTCGACCAAACCTTCATGGGCTCTCTTCGTCGGCCTGGATCATCATGTAGACAACTTGATTATCACCTTCCAAGCCTTCAATATCCCGATGGACTCCTTGTTGGTCTTGAACATTTCACACAAGAGCTTGAAGGGACTCCTTGAAGCGCTTGGCCCGTGCACGTGTGACTGGGCCCAATGGAACTCGAACTGGATCATTACTTGGGCTAAGGTCCGTGCACACATCAGTCCCCTCCACTTGAGAAGGATTTGTCCTCAAATCTGGATAGAAATGGATGATACTACAAGCGTTGGTAGTATGAAGCCCAAATCTAATGCCACCACATATTGGCCCTCATACTATGATTCGGTGCTCATGTCTCTTGGTTAGTTTGAAAATGCTCACAACCAGCCAAGAAAAACTCATGGCTTTACTCGAATGGCTCCTCTTGTTTGTATAATTCCCCTCCTCTTGAAAGCAATTTGCCCACAAATTGAAGCACGAATGGTGACAAGACGAGTTACATGCCTTTGACTCAATCTTGTTACGATTGCTACAGATGTCATCCGATGCAAAACCCACGTGCTAAGTTGGAAAATAACCCTTGTCGAACCTTGAATCTCACAAACTATCTTCAATGTGTGCTCAACTTGATCGTTTGTGGTCACGAGGTAAGGGTCCTCAAAGTGGTGTGAAGTGTATCCCATGAAATCGAACTCCGGCCAGAACACACTTGCAAGGTCCCATGGCGGATTTGGTGATATTGGAGCTTCATGTGTACTAAGAGCAAGACGAAAATCACAATGGTCATTGATGTACTTGTTCTTTAAACGAACCCTTGGTACACAACCATCCCCAAAATGTGGAGTGTTCCCTTCAAGATGAGCTCGAATCAACTCCCTTTTGGTGTGGACTGATTTGAGTTGACTTTGTTCCGTGAATGGATACCAACGGGGTTTAACTCTTGGAGGCTTGCAAAGCCTATAATTGATTTTGGAATGGAACGCACTAAGAACAGCTCAACTTCCCTTTGCCTGATCTGTATAAAAGAAGAAACACTAAACAAAGCAAAGGTAAGTTCGTTAGGAAAATAATAGGCCTTCACCGGGTTGTTCAAGATCAGCCCACTTTCTCTCTTTTCCTCCTTTTTACCACCCATCTCATCAGATTTTTCCATCTCCTTTTCTAGTTCAACAGCTGACCCTTTCATCTCGTTGCTTTCAACTCCCTCGGGTTTTACCTCTTCAGGCACAATTCCCTCATCTAGCCTTTTCTCCATTCTATAACGCTCAAGCTCATTTTCATGTATGCTAGATCAATACAAAGCTGGTCATAAGTAAGTGATACAAGTACAAAACGACGACTATTAAATAAGAAGGCATACTTATTAGTATGTCCGTCATATTTAACTTCTCGCCTCGACATCCATGCTTTGCCCAACAACACAGGTGTCACTTGAATTGGGACTACATCACACAACACCTCGTCCACATATTTGCCGATTTGAATAGGTACAAGTGTGTGCTTAGTAACCCAAACAACACCACGAGTACTCATCAACTGGTACAGTTGAAGATGATCAATGTAGGAGTGGGTAGTGTTCCTAAAATGTAGGAGAGTAGCCAAGTGAAAACAAAGGAGTTATCCAAGTGCTTTACTTAGTTTCCTAAATGAATTTGGAAATCAAGTAAACAACTTGGATGAAGCAAGCAATACTCGGACAGATTTGAAACAAAGAAACCCTAGTGCAAATGAAACCCTATCCGCCGCCCCACTTGTTTTCTTGTTGCTCAAGTGATGACTAACGACCAAGACAGATTTGGGAACACAACCTTTCGGCAAATTTTGGACAGAAATTATCGACAAACTAGACACAAACACAAAAGGGATAACACACCAACAGATTTTGTGTTCGGATAAACAGTAACGTGAACAGTGTCGGTGAAGAGTGACGGTGAACAGTGTCATTTTTTTCTTCTTTTTTTTTTTAACAAGGCAGCGGACAAAACACAAAAACCCTTCGACGCAACTACGAAAAACAAGGATATAACGAAAGATACCTTCACCTAAGCTCTGAAGCCAACTGATACGGTCCTCGATCAACTCGTTTCGAGACACGTAACACGCTTGTCCAAGGATCGAGTGAGGTTGTCCAACGCTTGGATTGCGGAACCTAAAACCAAAACGGACGACACGAATTGATTGAAGGTGGTAGAACGGCGACTCCAATTGAGGTGAATACTCTAGAGGATAGGTCGGTAGAACAATCAAGGACAATACGCAAGATTGCTCAAGAACCCTTGCCAAGCAAGTTAAGGTTCGAATGCTCTCAATAAGTCGAAGAGAAACAAATCAGAATTTTATTATCAAAATTGTGCACCCGTTAATCATACAAAGTGAGCCTTTATATAGGCTAAGGGGCAAATAAAACCCTAAGAAACTAGACAAGGAAGGTCGGCCACTCCTTGGACAAGGTGGGCCGGGGCCATGACTCAAATAAACTAATCTAATCCAACTCTAAGCAATTGAACCTAACACTAAGGCCTAGGGCTTAGTCGACCAAACCTTCATGGGCTCTCTTCGTGGGCTTGGATCATCATGTAGACAACTTGATTATCACCTTCCAAGCCTTCAATATCCCGATGGACTCCTTGTTGGTCTTGAACATTTCACACAAGAGCTTGAAGGGACTCCTTTGAAGCGCTTGGCCCGTGCACGTGTGACTGGGCCCAATGGAACTCGAACTGGATCATTACTTGGGCTAAGGTCCGTGCACACATCAGTCCCCTCCACTTGAGAAGGATTTGTCCTCAAATCTGGATAGAAATGGATGATACTACAAGCGTTGGTAGTATGAAGCCCAAATCTAATGCCACCACATATTGGCCCTCATACTATGATTCGGTGCTCATGTCTCTTGGTTAGTTTGAAAATGCTCACAACCAGCCAAGAAAAACTCATGGCTTTACTCGAATGGCTCCTCTTGTTTGTATAATTCCCCTCCTCTTGAAAGCAATTTGCCCACAAATTGAAGCACGAATGGTGACAAGACGAGTTACATGCCTTTGACTCAATCTTGTTACGATTGCTACAGATGTCATCCGATGCAAAACCCACGTGCTAAGTTGGAAAATAACCCTTGTCGAACCTTGAATCTCACAAACTATCTTCAATGTGTGCTCAACTTGATCGTTTGTGGTCACGAGGTAAGGGTCCTCAAAGTGGTGTGAAGTGTATCCCATGAAATCGAACTCCGGCCAGAACACACTTGCAAGGTCCCATGGCGGATTTGGTGATATTGGAGCTTCATGTGTACTAAGAGCAAGACGAAAATCACAATGGTCATTGATGTACTTGTTCTTTAAACGAACCCTTGGTACACAACCATCCCCAAAATGTGGAGTGTTCCCTTCAAGATGAGCTCGAATCAACTCCCTTTTGGTGTGGACTGATTTGAGTTGACTTTGTTCCGTGAATGGATACCAACGGGGTTTAACTCTTGGAGGCTTGCAAAGCCTATAATTGATTTTGGAATGGAACGCACTAAGAACAGCTCAACTTCCCTTTGCCTGATCTGTATAAAAGAAGAAACACTAAACAAAGCAAAGGTAAGTTCGTTAGGAAAATAATAGGCCTTCACCGGGTTGTTCAAGATCAGCCCACTTTCTCTCTTTTCCTCCTTTTTACCACCCATCTCATCAGATTTTTCCATCTCCTTTTCTAGTTCAACAGCTGACCCTTTCATCTCGTTGCTTTCAACTCCCTCGGGTTTTACCTCTTCAGGCACAATTCCCTCATCTAGCCTTTTCTCCATTCTATAACGCTCAAGCTCATTTTCATGTATGCTAGATCAATACAAAGCTGGTCATAAGTAAGTGATACAAGTACAAAACGACGACTATTAAATAAGAAGGCATACTTATTAGTATGTCCGTCATATTTAACTTCTCGCCTCGACATCCATGCTTTGCCCAACAACACAGGTGTCACTTGAATTGGGACTACATCACACAACACCTCGTCCACATATTTGCCGATTTGAATAGGTACAAGTGTGTGCTTAGTAACCCAAACAACACCACGAGTACTCATCAACTGGTACAGTTGAAGATGATCAATGTAGGAGTGGGTAGTGTTCCTAAAATGTAGGAGAGTAGCCAAGTGAAAACAAAGGAGTTATCCAAGTGCTTTACTTAGTTTCCTAAATGAATTTGGAAATCAAGTAAACAACTTGGATGAAGCAAGCAATACTCGGACAGATTTGAAACAAAGAAACCCTAGTGCAAATGAAACCCTAGCCGCCGCCCCACTTGTTTTCTTGTTGCTCAAGTGATGACTAACGACCAAGACAGATTTGGGAACACAACCTTTCGGCAAATTTTGGACAGAAATTATCGACAAACTAGACACAAACACAAAAGGGATAACACACCAACAGATTTTGTGTTCGGATAAACAGTAACGTGAACAGTGTCGGTGAAGAGTGACGGTGAACAGTGTCATTTTTTTCTTCTTTTTTTTTTTAACAAGGCAGCGGACAAAACACAAAAACCCTTCGACGCAACTACGAAAAACAAGGATATAACGAAAGATACCTTCACCTAAGCTCTGAAGCCAACTGATACGGTCCTCGATCAACTCGTTTCGAGACACGTAACACGCTTGTCCAAGGATCGAGTGAGGTTGTCCAACGCTTGGATTGCGGAACCTAAAACCAAAACGGACGACACGAATTGATTGAAGGTGGTAGAACGGCGACTCCAATTGAGGTGAATACTCTAGAGGATAGGTCGGTAGAACAATCAAGGACAATACGCAAGATTGCTCAAGAACCCTTGCCAAGCAAGTTAAGGTTCGAATGCTCTCAATAAGTCGAAGAGAAACTAATCAGAATTTTATTATCAAAATTGTGCACCCGTTAATCATACAAAGTGAGCCTTTATATAGGCTAAGGGGCAAATAAAACCCTAAGAAACTAGACAAGGAAGGTCGGCCACTCCTTGGACAAGGTGGGCCGGGGCCATGACTCAAATAAACTAATCTAATCCAACTCTAAGCAATTGAACCTAACACTAAGGCCTAGGGCTTAGTCGACCAAACCTTCATGGGCTCTCTTCGTGGGCTTGGATCATCATGTAGACAACTTGATTATCACCTTCCAAGCCTTCAATATCCCGATGGACTCCTTGTTGGTCTTGAACATTTCACACAAGAGCTTGAAGGGACTCCTTTGAAGCGCTTGGCCCGTGCACGTGTGACTGGGCCCAATGGAACTCGAACTGGATCATTACTTGGGCTAAGGTCCGTGCACACATCAGTCCCCTCCACTTGAGAAGGATTTGTCCTCAAATCTGGATAGAAATGGATGATACTACAAGCGTTGGTAGTATGAAGCCCAAATCTAATGCCACCACATATTGGCCCTCATACTATGATTCGGTGCTCATGTCTCTTGGTTAGTTTGAAAATGCTCACAACCAGCCAAGAAAAACTCATGGCTTTACTCGAATGGCTCCTCTTGTTTGTATAATTCCCCTCCTCTTGAAAGCAATTTGCCCACAAATTGAAGCACGAATGGTGACAAGACGAGTTACATGCCTTTGACTCAATCTTGTTACGATTGCTACAGATGTCATCCGATGCAAAACCCACGTGCTAAGTTGGAAAATAACCCTTGTCGAACCTTGAATCTCACAAACTATCTTCAATGTGTGCTCAACTTGATCGTTTGTGGTCACGAGGTAAGGGTCCTCAAAGTGGTGTGAAGTGTATCCCATGAAATCGAACTCCGGCCAGAACACACTTGCAAGGTCCCATGGCGGATTTGGTGATATTGGAGCTTCATGTGTACTAAGAGCAAGACGAAAATCACAATGGTCATTGATGTACTTGTTCTTTAAACGAACCCTTGGTACACAACCATCCCCAAAATGTGGAGTGTTCCCTTCAAGATGAGCTCGAATCAACTCCCTTTTGGTGTGGACTGATTTGAGTTGACTTTGTTCCGTGAATGGATACCAACGGGGTTTAACTCTTGGAGGCTTGCAAAGCCTATAATTGATTTTGGAATGGAACGCACTAAGAACAGCTCAACTTCCCTTTGCCTGATCTGTATAAAAGAAGAAACACTAAACAAAGCAAAGGTAAGTTCGTTAGGAAAATAATAGGCCTTCACCGGGTTGTTCAAGATCAGCCCACTTTCTCTCTTTTCCTCCTTTTTACCACCCATCTCATCAGATTTTTCCATCTCCTTTTCTAGTTCAACAGCTGACCCTTTCATCTCGTTGCTTTCAACTCCCTCGGGTTTTACCTCTTCAGGCACAATTCCCTCATCTAGCCTTTTCTCCATTCTATAACGCTCAAGCTCATTTTCATGTATGCTAGATCAATACAAAGCTGGTCATAAGTAAGTGATACAAGTACAAAACGACGACTATTAAATAAGAAGGCATACTTATTAGTATGTCCGTCATATTTAACTTCTCGCCTCGACATCCATGCTTTGCCCAACAACACAGGTGTCACTTGAATTGGGACTACATCACACAACACCTCGTCCACATATTTGCCGATTTGAATAGGTACAAGTGTGTGCTTAGTAACCCAAACAACACCACGAGTACTCATCAACTGGTACAGTTGAAGATGATCAATGTAGGAGTGGGTAGTGTTCCTAAAATGTAGGAGAGTAGCCAAGTGAAAACAAAGGAGTTATCCAAGTGCTTTACTTAGTTTCCTAAATGAATTTGGAAATCAAGTAAACAACTTGGATGAAGCAAGCAATACTCGGACAGATTTGAAACAAAGAAACCCTAGTGCAAATGAAACCCTAGCCGCCGCCCCACTTGTTTTCTTGTTGCTCAAGTGATGACTAACGACCAAGACAGATTTGGGAACACAACCTTTCGGCAAATTTTGGACAGAAATTATCGACAAACTAGACACAAACACAAAAGGGATAACACACCAACAGATTTTGTGTTCGGATAAACAGTAACGTGAACAGTGTCGGTGAAGAGTGACGGTGAACAGTGTCATTTTTTTCTTCTTTTTTTTTTAACAAGGCAGCGGACAAAACACAAAAACCCTTCGATGCAACTACGAAAAACAAGGATATAACGAAAGATACCTTCACCTAAGCTCTGAAGCCAACTGATACGGTCCTCGATCAACTCGTTTCGAGACACGTAACACGCTTGTCCAAGGATCGAGTGAGGTTGTCCAACGCTTGGATTGCGGAACCTAAAACCAAAACGGACGACACGAATTGATTGAAGGTGGTAGAACGGCGACTCCAATTGAGGTGAATACTCTAGAGGATAGGTCGGTAGAACAATCAAGGACAATACGCAAGATTGCTCAAGAACCCTTGCCAAGCAAGTTAAGGTTCGAATGCTCTCAATAAGTCGAAGAGAAACTAATCAGAATTTTATTATCAAAATTGTGCACCCGTTAATCATACAAAGTGAGCCTTTATATAGGCTAAGGGGCAAATAAAACCCTAAGAAACTAGACAAGGAAGGTCGGCCACTCCTTGGACAAGGTGGGCCGGGGCCATGACTCAAATAAACTAATCTAATCCAACTCTAAGCAATTGAACCTAACACTAAGGCCTAGGGCTTAGTCGACCAAACCTTCATGGGCTCTCTTCGTGGGCTTGGATCATCATGTAGACAACTTGATTATCACCTTCCAAGCCTTCAATATCCCGATGGACTCCTTGTTGGTCTTGAACATTTCACACAAGAGCTTGAAGGGACTCCTTTGAAGCGCTTGGCCCGTGCACGTGTGACTGGGCCCAATGGAACTCGAACTGGATCATTACTTGGGCTAAGGTCCGTGCACACATCAGTCCCCTCCACTTGAGAAGGATTTGTCCTCAAATCTGGATAGAAATGGATGATACTACAAGCGTTGGTAGTATGAAGCCCAAATCTAATGCCACCACATATTGGCCCTCATACTATGATTCGGTGCTCATGTCTCTTGGTTAGTTTGAAAATGCTCACAACCAGCCAAGAAAAACTCATGGCTTTACTCGAATGGCTCCTCTTGTTTGTATAATTCCCCTCCTCTTGAAAGCAATTTGCCCACAAATTGAAGCACGAATGGTGACAAGACGAGTTACATGCCTTTGACTCAATCTTGTTACGATTGCTACAGATGTCATCCGATGCAAAACCCACGTGCTAAGTTGGAAAATAACCCTTGTCGAACCTTGAATCTCACAAACTATCTTCAATGTGTGCTCAACTTGATCGTTTGTGGTCACGAGGTAAGGGTCCTCAAAGTGGTGTGAAGTGTATCCCATGAAATCGAACTCCGGCCAGAACACACTTGCAAGGTCCCATGGCGGATTTGGTGATATTGGAGCTTCATGTGTACTAAGAGCAAGACGAAAATCACAATGGTCATTGATGTACTTGTTCTTTAAACGAACCCTTGGTACACAACCATCCCCAAAATGTGGAGTGTTCCCTTCAAGATGAGCTCGAATCAACTCCCTTTTGGTGTGGACTGATTTGAGTTGACTTTGTTCCGTGAATGGATACCAACGGGGTTTAACTCTTGGAGGCTTGCAAAGCCTATAATTGATTTTGGAATGGAACGCACTAAGAACAGCTCAACTTCCCTTTGCCTGATCTGTATAAAAGAAGAAACACTAAACAAAGCAAAGGTAAGTTCGTTAGGAAAATAATAGGCCTTCACCGGGTTGTTCAAGATCAGCCCACTTTCTCTCTTTTCCTCCTTTTTACCACCCATCTCATCAGATTTTTCCATCTCCTTTTCTAGTTCAACAGCTGACCCTTTCATCTCGTTGCTTTCAACTCCCTCGGGTTTTACCTCTTCAGGCACAATTCCCTCATCTAGCCTTTTCTCCATTCTATAACGCTCAAGCTCATTTTCATGTATGCTAGATCAATACAAAGCTGGTCATAAGTAAGTGATACAAGTACAAAACGACGACTATTAAATAAGAAGGCATACTTATTAGTATGTCCGTCATATTTAACTTCTCGCCTCGACATCCATGCTTTGCCCAACAACACAGGTGTCACTTGAATTGGGACTACATCACACAACACCTCGTCCACATATTTGCCGATTTGAATAGGTACAAGTGTGTGCTTAGTAACCCAAACAACACCACGAGTACTCATCAACTGGTACAGTTGAAGATGATCAATGTAGGAGTGGGTAGTGTTCCTAAAATGTAGGAGAGTAGCCAAGTGAAAACAAAGGAGTTATCCAAGTGCTTTACTTAGTTTCCTAAATGAATTTGGAAATCAAGTAAACAACTTGGATGAAGCAAGCAATACTCGGACAGATTTGAAACAAAGAAACCCTAGTGCAAATGAAACCCTAGCCGCCGCCCCACTTGTTTTCTTGTTGCTCAAGTGATGACTAACGACCAAGACAGATTTGGGAACACAACCTTTCGGCAAATTTTGGACAGAAATTATCGACAAACTAGACACAAACACAAAAGGGATAACACACCAACAGATTTTGTGTTCGGATAAACAGTAACGTGAACAGTGTCGGTGAAGAGTGACGGTGAACAGTGTCATTTTTTTCTTCTTTTTTTTTTAACAAGGCAGCGGACAAAACACAAAAACCCTTCGATGCAACTACGAAAAACAAGGATATAACGAAAGATACCTTCACCTAAGCTCTGAAGCCAACTGATACGGTCCTCGATCAACTCGTTTCGAGACACGTAACACGCTTGTCCAAGGATCGAGTGAGGTTGTCCAACGCTTGGATTGCGGAACCTAAAACCAAAACGGACGACACGAATTGATTGAAGGTGGTAGAACGGCGACTCCAATTGAGGTGAATACTCTAGAGGATAGGTCGGTAGAACAATCAAGGACAATACGCAAGATTGCTCAAGAACCCTTGCCAAGCAAGTTAAGGTTCGAATGCTCTCAATAAGTCGAAGAGAAACTAATCAGAATTTTATTATCAAAATTGTGCACCCGTTAATCATACAAAGTGAGCCTTTATATAGGCTAAGGGGCAAATAAAACCCTAAGAAACTAGACAAGGAAGGTCGGCCACTCCTTGGACAAGGTGGGCCGGGGCCATGACTCAAATAAACTAATCTAATCCAACTCTAAGCAATTGAACCTAACACTAAGGCCTAGGGCTTAGTCGACCAAACCTTCATGGGCTCTCTTCGTGGGCTTGGATCATCATGTAGACAACTTGATTATCACCTTCCAAGCCTTCAATATCCCGATGGACTCCTTGTTGGTCTTGAACATTTCACACAAGAGCTTGAAGGGACTCCTTTGAAGCGCTTGGCCCGTGCACGTGTGACTGGGCCCAATGGAACTCGAACTGGATCATTACTTGGGCTAAGGTCCGTGCACACATCAGTCCCCTCCACTTGAGAAGGATTTGTCCTCAAATCTGGATAGAAATGGATGATACTACAAGCGTTGGTAGTATGAAGCCCAAATCTAATGCCACCACATATTGGCCCTCATACTATGATTCGGTGCTCATGTCTCTTGGTTAGTTTGAAAATGCTCACAACCAGCCAAGAAAAACTCATGGCTTTACTCGAATGGCTCCTCTTGTTTGTATAATTCCCCTCCTCTTGAAAGCAATTTGCCCACAAATTGAAGCACGAATGGTGACAAGACGAGTTACATGCCTTTGACTCAATCTTGTTACGATTGCTACAGATGTCATCCGATGCAAAACCCACGTGCTAAGTTGGAAAATAACCCTTGTCGAACCTTGAATCTCACAAACTATCTTCAATGTGTGCTCAACTTGATCGTTTGTGGTCACGAGGTAAGGGTCCTCAAAGTGGTGTGAAGTGTATCCCATGAAATCGAACTCCGGCCAGAACACACTTGCAAGGTCCCATGGCGGATTTGGTGATATTGGAGCTTCATGTGTACTAAGAGCAAGACGAAAATCACAATGGTCATTGATGTACTTGTTCTTTAAACGAACCCTTGGTACACAACCATCCCCAAAATGTGGAGTGTTCCCTTCAAGATGAGCTCGAATCAACTCCCTTTTGGTGTGGACTGATTTGAGTTGACTTTGTTCCGTGAATGGATACCAACGGGGTTTAACTCTTGGAGGCTTGCAAAGCCTATAATTGATTTTGGAATGGAACGCACTAAGAACAGCTCAACTTCCCTTTGCCTGATCTGTATAAAAGAAGAAACACTAAACAAAGCAAAGGTAAGTTCGTTAGGAAAATAATAGGCCTTCACCGGGTTGTTCAAGATCAGCCCACTTTCTCTCTTTTCCTCCTTTTTACCACCCATCTCATCAGATTTTTCCATCTCCTTTTCTAGTTCAACAGCTGACCCTTTCATCTCGTTGCTTTCAACTCCCTCGGGTTTTACCTCTTCAGGCACAATTCCCTCATCTAGCCTTTTCTCCATTCTATAACGCTCAAGCTCATTTTCATGTATGCTAGATCAATACAAAGCTGGTCATAAGTAAGTGATACAAGTACAAAACGACGACTATTAAATAAGAAGGCATACTTATTAGTATGTCCGTCATATTTAACTTCTCGCCTCGACATCCATGCTTTGCCCAACAACACAGGTGTCACTTGAATTGGGACTACATCACACAACACCTCGTCCACATATTTGCCGATTTGAATAGGTACAAGTGTGTGCTTAGTAACCCAAACAACACCACGAGTACTCATCAACTGGTACAGTTGAAGATGATCAATGTAGGAGTGGGTAGTGTTCCTAAAATGTAGGAGAGTAGCCAAGTGAAAACAAAGGAGTTATCCAAGTGCTTTACTTAGTTTCCTAAATGAATTTGGAAATCAAGTAAACAACTTGGATGAAGCAAGCAATACTCGGACAGATTTGAAACAAAGAAACCCTAGTGCAAATGAAACCCTAGCCGCCGCCCCACTTGTTTTCTTGTTGCTCAAGTGATGACTAACGACCAAGACAGATTTGGGAACACAACCTTTCGGCAAATTTTGGACAGAAATTATCGACAAACTAGACACAAACACAAAAGGGATAACACACCAACAGATTTTGTGTTCGGATAAACAGTAACGTGAACAGTGTCGGTGAAGAGTGACGGTGAACAGTGTCATTTTTTTCTTCTTTTTTTTTTAACAAGGCAGCGGACAAAACACAAAAACCCTTCGATG
Source organism: Coffea arabica (assembly GCF_036785885.1). Taxonomy (NCBI): domain Eukaryota; kingdom Viridiplantae; phylum Streptophyta; class Magnoliopsida; order Gentianales; family Rubiaceae; genus Coffea; species Coffea arabica. Next base: position 47,562,366 of record NC_092312.1, on the reverse strand, counting down.
CAACTACGAAAAACAAGGATATAACGAAAGATACCTTCACCTAAGCTCTGAAGCCAACTGATACGGTCCTCGATCAACTCGTTTCGAGACACGTAACACGCTTGTCCAAGGATCTAGTGGGGTTGTCCAACGCTTCGATTGTGGAACCTAAAACCAAAACGGACGACACGAATTGATTGAAGGTGGTAGAACGGCGACTCCAATTGAGGTGAATACTATAGTGGATAGGTCGGTAGAACAATCAAGGACAATACGCAAGATTGCTCAAGAACCCTTGCCAAGCAAGTTAAGGTTCGAATGCTCTCAATAAGTCGAAGAGAAACTAATCAGAATTTTATTATCAAAATTGTGCACCCGTTAATCATACAAAGTGAGCCTTTATATAGGCTAAGGGGCAAATAAAACCCTAAGAAACTAGACAAGGAAGGTCGGCCACTCCTTGGACAAGGTGGGCCGGGGCCATGACTCAAATAAACTAATCTAATCCAACTCTAAGCAATTGAACCTAACACTAAGGCCTAGGGCTTAGTCGACCAAACCTTCATGGGCTCTCTTCGTGGGCTTGGATCATCATGTAGACAACTTGATTATCACCTTCCAAGCCTTCAATATCCCGATGGACTCCTTGTTGGTCTTGAACATTTCACACAAGAGCTTGAAGGGACTCCTTTGAAGCGCTTGGCCCGTGCACGTGTGACTGGGCCCAATGGAACTCGAACTGGATCATTACTTGGGCTAAGGTCCGTGCACACATCAGTCCCCTCCACTTGAGAAGGATTTGTCCTCAAATCTGGATAGAAATGGATGATACTACAAGCGTTGGTAGTATGAAGCCCAAATCTAATGCCACCACATATTGGCCCTCATACTATGATTCGGTGCTCATGTCTCTTGGTTAGTTTGAAAATGCTCACAACCAGCCAAGAAAAACTCATGGCTTTACTCGAATGGCTCCTCTTGTTTGTATAATTCCCCTCCTCTTGAAAGCAATTTGCCCACAAATTGAAGCACGAATGGTGACAAGACGAGTTACATGCCTTTGACTCAATCTTGTTACGATTGCTACAGATGTCATCCGATGCAAAACCCACGTGCTAAGTTGGAAAATAACCCTTGTCGAACCTTGAATCTCACAAACTATCTTCAATGTGTGCTCAACTTGATCGTTTGTGGTCACGAGGTAAGGGTCCTCAAAGTGGTGTGAAGTGTATCCCATGAAATCGAACTCCGGCCAGAACACACTTGCAAGGTCCCATGGCGGATTTGGTGATATTGGAGCTTCATGTGTACTAAGAGCAAGACGAAAATCACAATGGTCATTGATGTACTTGTTCTTTAAACGAACCCTTGGTACACAACCATCCCCAAAATGTGGAGTGTTCCCTTCAAGATGAGCTCGAATCAACTCCCTTTTGGTGTGGACTGATTTGAGTTGACTTTGTTCCGTGAATGGATACCAACGGGGTTTAACTCTTGGAGGCTTGCAAAGCCTATAATTGATTTTGGAATGGAACGCACTAAGAACAGCTCAACTTCCCTTTGCCTGATCTGTATAAAAGAAGAAACACTAAACAAAGCAAAGGTAAGTTCGTTAGGAAAATAATAGGCCTTCACCGGGTTGTTCAAGATCAGCCCACTTTCTCTCTTTTCCTCCTTTTTACCACCCATCTCATCAGATTTTTCCATCTCCTTTTCTAGTTCAACAGCTGACCCTTTCATCTCGTTGCTTTCAACTCCCTCGGGTTTTACCTCTTCAGGCACAATTCCCTCATCTAGCCTTTTCTCCATTCTATAACGCTCAAGCTCATTTTCATGTATGCTAGATCAATACAAAGCTGGTCATAAGTAAGTGATACAAGTACAAAACGACGACTATTAAATAAGAAGGCATACTTATTAGTATGTCCGTCATATTTAACTTCTCGCCTCGACATCCATGCTTTGCCCAACAACACAGGTGTCACTTGAATTGGGACTACATCACACAACACCTCGTCCACATATTTGCCGATTTGAATAGGTACAAGTGTGTGCTTAGTAACCCAAACAACACCACGAGTACTCATCAACTGGTACAGTTGAAGATGATCAATGTAGGAGTGGGTAGTGTTCCTAAAATGTAGGAGAGTAGCCAAGTGAAAACAAAGGAGTTATCCAAGTGCTTTACTTAGTTTCCTAAATGAATTTGGAAATCAAGTAAACAACTTGGATGAAGCAAGCAATACTCGGACAGATTTGAAACAAAGAAACCCTAGTGCAAATGAAACCCTAGCCGCCGCCCCACTTGTTTTCTTGTTGCTCAAGTGATGACTAACGACCAAGACAGATTTGGGAACACAACCTTTCGGCAAATTTTGGACAGAAATTATCGACAAACTAGACACAAACACAAAAGGGATAACACACCAACAGATTTTGTGTTCGGATAAACAGTAACGTGAACAGTGTCGGTGAAGAGTGACGGTGAACAGTGTCATTTTTTTCTTCTTTTTTTTTTAACAAGGCAGCGGACAAAACACAAAAACCCTTCGATGCAACTACGAAAAACAAGGATATAACGAAAGATACCTTCACCTAAGCTCTGAAGCCAACTGATACGGTCCTCGATCAACTCGTTTCGAGACACGTAACACGCTTGTCCAAGGATCTAGTGGGGTTGTCCAACGCTTCGATTGTGGAACCTAAAACCAAAACGGACGACACGAATTGATTGAAGGTGGTAGAACGGCGACTCCAATTGAGGTGAATACTATAGTGGATAGGTCGGTAGAACAATCAAGGACAATACGCAAGATTGCTCAAGAACCCTTGCCAAGCAAGTTAAGGTTCGAATGCTCTCAATAAGTCGAAGAGAAACTAATCAGAATTTTATTATCAAAATTGTGCACCCGTTAATCATACAAAGTGAGCCTTTATATAGGCTAAGGGGCAAATAAAACCCTAAGAAACTAGACAAGGAAGGTCGGCCACTCCTTGGACAAGGTGGGCCGGGGCCATGACTCAAATAAACTAATCTAATCCAACTCTAAGCAATTGAACCTAACACTAAGGCCTAGGGCTTAGTCGACCAAACCTTCATGGGCTCTCTTCGTGGGCTTGGATCATCATGTAGACAACTTGATTATCACCTTCCAAGCCTTCAATATCCCGATGGACTCCTTGTTGGTCTTGAACATTTCACACAAGAGCTTGAAGGGACTCCTTTGAAGCGCTTGGCCCGTGCACGTGTGACTGGGCCCAATGGAACTCGAACTGGATCATTACTTGGGCTAAGGTCCGTGCACACATCAGTCCCCTCCACTTGAGAAGGATTTGTCCTCAAATCTGGATAGAAATGGATGATACTACAAGCGTTGGTAGTATGAAGCCCAAATCTAATGCCACCACATATTGGCCCTCATACTATGATTCGGTGCTCATGTCTCTTGGTTAGTTTGAAAATGCTCACAACCAGCCAAGAAAAACTCATGGCTTTACTCGAATGGCTCCTCTTGTTTGTATAATTCCCCTCCTCTTGAAAGCAATTTGCCCACAAATTGAAGCACGAATGGTGACAAGACGAGTTACATGCCTTTGACTCAATCTTGTTACGATTGCTACAGATGTCATCCGATGCAAAACCCACGTGCTAAGTTGGAAAATAACCCTTGTCGAACCTTGAATCTCACAAACTATCTTCAATGTGTGCTCAACTTGATCGTTTGTGGTCACGAGGTAAGGGTCCTCAAAGTGGTGTGAAGTGTATCCCATGAAATCGAACTCCGGCCAGAACACACTTGCAAGGTCCCATGGCGGATTTGGTGATATTGGAGCTTCATGTGTACTAAGAGCAAGACGAAAATCACAATGGTCATTGATGTACTTGTTCTTTAAACGAACCCTTGGTACACAACCATCCCCAAAATGTGGAGTGTTCCCTTCAAGATGAGCTCGAATCAACTCCCTTTTGGTGTGGACTGATTTGAGTTGACTTTGTTCCGTGAATGGATACCAACGGGGTTTAACTCTTGGAGGCTTGCAAAGCCTATAATTGATTTTGGAATGGAACGCACTAAGAACAGCTCAACTTCCCTTTGCCTGATCTGTATAAAAGAAGAAACACTAAACAAAGCAAAGGTAAGTTCGTTAGGAAAATAATAGGCCTTCACCGGGTTGTTCAAGATCAGCCCACTTTCTCTCTTTTCCTCCTTTTTACCACCCATCTCATCAGATTTTTCCATCTCCTTTTCTAGTTCAACAGCTGACCCTTTCATCTCGTTGCTTTCAACTCCCTCGGGTTTTACCTCTTCAGGCACAATTCCCTCATCTAGCCTTTTCTCCATTCTATAACGCTCAAGCTCATTTTCATGTATGCTAGATCAATACAAAGCTGGTCATAAGTAAGTGATACAAGTACAAAACGACGACTATTAAATAAGAAGGCATACTTATTAGTATGTCCGTCATATTTAACTTCTCGCCTCGACATCCATGCTTTGCCCAACAACACAGGTGTCACTTGAATTGGGACTACATCACACAACACCTCGTCCACATATTTGCCGATTTGAATAGGTACAAGTGTGTGCTTAGTAACCCAAACAACACCACGAGTACTCATCAACTGGTACAGTTGAAGATGATCAATGTAGGAGTGGGTAGTGTTCCTAAAATGTAGGAGAGTAGCCAAGTGAAAACAAAGGAGTTATCCAAGTGCTTTACTTAGTTTCCTAAATGAATTTGGAAATCAAGTAAACAACTTGGATGAAGCAAGCAATACTCGGACAGATTTGAAACAAAGAAACCCTAGTGCAAATGAAACCCTAGCCGCCGCCCCACTTGTTTTCTTGTTGCTCAAGTGATGACTAACGACCAAGACAGATTTGGGAACACAACCTTTCGGCAAATTTTGGACAGAAATTATCGACAAACTAGACACAAACACAAAAGGGATAACACACCAACAGATTTTGTGTTCGGATAAACAGTAACGTGAACAGTGTCGGTGAAGAGTGACGGTGAACAGTGTCATTTTTTTCTTCTTTTTTTTTTAACAAGGCAGCGGACAAAACACAAAAACCCTTCGATGCAACTACGAAAAACAAGGATATAACGAAAGATACCTTCACCTAAGCTCTGAAGCCAACTGATACGGTCCTCGATCAACTCGTTTCGAGACACGTAACACGCTTGTCCAAGGATCTAGTGGGGTTGTCCAACGCTTCGATTGTGGAACCTAAAACCAAAACGGACGACACGAATTGATTGAAGGTGGTAGAACGGCGACTCCAATTGAGGTGAATACTATAGTGGATAGGTCGGTAGAACAATCAAGGACAATACGCAAGATTGCTCAAGAACCCTTGCCAAGCAAGTTAAGGTTCGAATGCTCTCAATAAGTCGAAGAGAAACTAATCAGAATTTTATTATCAAAATTGTGCACCCGTTAATCATACAAAGTGAGCCTTTATATAGGCTAAGGGGCAAATAAAACCCTAAGAAACTAGACAAGGAAGGTCGGCCACTCCTTGGACAAGGTGGGCCGGGGCCATGACTCAAATAAACTAATCTAATCCAACTCTAAGCAATTGAACCTAACACTAAGGCCTAGGGCTTAGTCGACCAAACCTTCATGGGCTCTCTTCGTGGGCTTGGATCATCATGTAGACAACTTGATTATCACCTTCCAAGCCTTCAATATCCCGATGGACTCCTTGTTGGTCTTGAACATTTCACACAAGAGCTTGAAGGGACTCCTTTGAAGCGCTTGGCCCGTGCACGTGTGACTGGGCCCAATGGAACTCGAACTGGATCATTACTTGGGCTAAGGTCCGTGCACACATCAGTCCCCTCCACTTGAGAAGGATTTGTCCTCAAATCTGGATAGAAATGGATGATACTACAAGCGTTGGTAGTATGAAGCCCAAATCTAATGCCACCACATATTGGCCCTCATACTATGATTCGGTGCTCATGTCTCTTGGTTAGTTTGAAAATGCTCACAACCAGCCAAGAAAAACTCATGGCTTTACTCGAATGGCTCCTCTTGTTTGTATAATTCCCCTCCTCTTGAAAGCAATTTGCCCACAAATTGAAGCACGAATGGTGACAAGACGAGTTACATGCCTTTGACTCAATCTTGTTACGATTGCTACAGATGTCATCCGATGCAAAACCCACGTGCTAAGTTGGAAAATAACCCTTGTCGAACCTTGAATCTCACAAACTATCTTCAATGTGTGCTCAACTTGATCGTTTGTGGTCACGAGGTAAGGGTCCTCAAAGTGGTGTGAAGTGTATCCCATGAAATCGAACTCCGGCCAGAACACACTTGCAAGGTCCCATGGCGGATTTGGTGATATTGGAGCTTCATGTGTACTAAGAGCAAGACGAAAATCACAATGGTCATTGATGTACTTGTTCTTTAAACGAACCCTTGGTACACAACCATCCCCAAAATGTGGAGTGTTCCCTTCAAGATGAGCTCGAATCAACTCCCTTTTGGTGTGGACTGATTTGAGTTGACTTTGTTCCGTGAATGGATACCAACGGGGTTTAACTCTTGGAGGCTTGCAAAGCCTATAATTGATTTTGGAATGGAACGCACTAAGAACAGCTCAACTTCCCTTTGCCTGATCTGTATAAAAGAAGAAACACTAAACAAAGCAAAGGTAAGTTCGTTAGGAAAATAATAGGCCTTCACCGGGTTGTTCAAGATCAGCCCACTTTCTCTCTTTTCCTCCTTTTTACCACCCATCTCATCAGATTTTTCCATCTCCTTTTCTAGTTCAACAGCTGACCCTTTCATCTCGTTGCTTTCAACTCCCTCGGGTTTTACCTCTTCAGGCACAATTCCCTCATCTAGCCTTTTCTCCATTCTATAACGCTCAAGCTCATTTTCATGTATGCTAGATCAATACAAAGCTGGTCATAAGTAAGTGATACAAGTACAAAACGACGACTATTAAATAAGAAGGCATACTTATTAGTATGTCCGTCATATTTAACTTCTCGCCTCGACATCCATGCTTTGCCCAACAACACAGGTGTCACTTGAATTGGGACTACATCACACAACACCTCGTCCACATATTTGCCGATTTGAATAGGTACAAGTGTGTGCTTAGTAACCCAAACAACACCACGAGTACTCATCAACTGGTACAGTTGAAGATGATCAATGTAGGAGTGGGTAGTGTTCCTAAAATGTAGGAGAGTAGCCAAGTGAAAACAAAGGAGTTATCCAAGTGCTTTACTTAGTTTCCTAAATGAATTTGGAAATCAAGTAAACAACTTGGATGAAGCAAGCAATACTCGGACAGATTTGAAACAAAGAAACCCTAGTGCAAATGAAACCCTAGCCGCCGCCCCACTTGTTTTCTTGTTGCTCAAGTGATGACTAACGACCAAGACAGATTTGGGAACACAACCTTTCGGCAAATTTTGGACAGAAATTATCGACAAACTAGACACAAACACAAAAGGGATAACACACCAACAGATTTTGTGTTCGGATAAACAGTAACGTGAACAGTGTCGGTGAAGAGTGACGGTGAACAGTGTCATTTTTTTCTTCTTTTTTTTTTAACAAGGCAGCGGACAAAACACAAAAACCCTTCGATGCAACTACGAAAAACAAGGATATAACGAAAGATACCTTCACCTAAGCTCTGAAGCCAACTGATACGGTCCTCGATCAACTCGTTTCGAGACACGTAACACGCTTGTCCAAGGATCTAGTGGGGTTGTCCAACGCTTCGATTGTGGAACCTAAAACCAAAACGGACGACACGAATTGATTGAAGGTGGTAGAACGGCGACTCCAATTGAGGTGAATACTATAGTGGATAGGTCGGTAGAACAATCAAGGACAATACGCAAGATTGCTCAAGAACCCTTGCCAAGCAAGTTAAGGTTCGAATGCTCTCAATAAGTCGAAGAGAAACTAATCAGAATTTTATTATCAAAATTGTGCACCCGTTAATCATACAAAGTGAGCCTTTATATAGGCTAAGGGGCAAATAAAACCCTAAGAAACTAGACAAGGAAGGTCGGCCACTCCTTGGACAAGGTGGGCCGGGGCCATGACTCAAATAAACTAATCTAATCCAACTCTAAGCAATTGAACCTAACACTAAGGCCTAGGGCTTAGTCGACCAAACCTTCATGGGCTCTCTTCGTGGGCTTGGATCATCATGTAGACAACTTGATTATCACCTTCCAAGCCTTCAATATCCCGATGGACTCCTTGTTGGTCTTGAACATTTCACACAAGAGCTTGAAGGGACTCCTTTGAAGCGCTTGGCCCGTGCACGTGTGACTGGGCCCAATGGAACTCGAACTGGATCATTACTTGGGCTAAGGTCCGTGCACACATCAGTCCCCTCCACTTGAGAAGGATTTGTCCTCAAATCTGGATAGAAATGGATGATACTACAAGCGTTGGTAGTATGAAGCCCAAATCTAATGCCACCACATATTGGCCCTCATACTATGATTCGGTGCTCATGTCTCTTGGTTAGTTTGAAAATGCTCACAACCAGCCAAGAAAAACTCATGGCTTTACTCGAATGGCTCCTCTTGTTTGTATAATTCCCCTCCTCTTGAAAGCAATTTGCCCACAAATTGAAGCACGAATGGTGACAAGACGAGTTACATGCCTTTGACTCAATCTTGTTACGATTGCTACAGATGTCATCCGATGCAAAACCCACGTGCTAAGTTGGAAAATAACCCTTGTCGAACCTTGAATCTCACAAACTATCTTCAATGTGTGCTCAACTTGATCGTTTGTGGTCACGAGGTAAGGGTCCTCAAAGTGGTGTGAAGTGTATCCCATGAAATCGAACTCCGGCCAGAACACACTTGCAAGGTCCCATGGCGGATTTGGTGATATTGGAGCTTCATGTGTACTAAGAGCAAGACGAAAATCACAATGGTCATTGATGTACTTGTTCTTTAAACGAACCCTTGGTACACAACCATCCCCAAAATGTGGAGTGTTCCCTTCAAGATGAGCTCGAATCAACTCCCTTTTGGTGTGGACTGATTTGAGTTGACTTTGTTCCGTGAATGGATACCAACGGGGTTTAACTCTTGGAGGCTTGCAAAGCCTATAATTGATTTTGGAATGGAACGCACTAAGAACAGCTCAACTTCCCTTTGCCTGATCTGTATAAAAGAAGAAACACTAAACAAAGCAAAGGTAAGTTCGTTAGGAAAATAATAGGCCTTCACCGGGTTGTTCAAGATCAGCCCACTTTCTCTCTTTTCCTCCTTTTTACCACCCATCTCATCAGATTTTTCCATCTCCTTTTCTAGTTCAACAGCTGACCCTTTCATCTCGTTGCTTTCAACTCCCTCGGGTTTTACCTCTTCAGGCACAATTCCCTCATCTAGCCTTTTCTCCATTCTATAACGCTCAAGCTCATTTTCATGTATGCTAGATCAATACAAAGCTGGTCATAAGTAAGTGATACAAGTACAAAACGACGACTATTAAATAAGAAGGCATACTTATTAGTATGTCCGTCATATTTAACTTCTCGCCTCGACATCCATGCTTTGCCCAACAACACAGGTGTCACTTGAATTGGGACTACATCACACAACACCTCGTCCACATATTTGCCGATTTGAATAGGTACAAGTGTGTGCTTAGTAACCCAAACAACACCACGAGTACTCATCAACTGGTACAGTTGAAGATGATCAATGTAGGAGTGGGTAGTGTTCCTAAAATGTAGGAGAGTAGCCAAGTGAAAACAAAGGAGTTATCCAAGTGCTTTACTTAGTTTCCTAAATGAATTTGGAAATCAAGTAAACAACTTGGATGAAGCAAGCAATACTCGGACAGATTTGAAACAAAGAAACCCTAGTGCAAATGAAACCCTAGCCGCCGCCCCACTTGTTTTCTTGTTGCTCAAGTGATGACTAACGACCAAGACAGATTTGGGAACACAACCTTTCGGCAAATTTTGGACAGAAATTATCGACAAACTAGACACAAACACAAAAGGGATAACACACCAACAGATTTTGTGTTCGGATAAACAGTAACGTGAACAGTGTCGGTGAAGAGTGACGGTGAACAGTGTCATTTTTTTCTTCTTTTTTTTTTAACAAGGCAGCGGACAAAACACAAAAACCCTTCGATGCAACTACGAAAAACAAGGATATAACGAAAGATACCTTCACCTAAGCTCTGAAGCCAACTGATACGGTCCTCGATCAACTCGTTTCGAGACACGTAACACGCTTGTCCAAGGATCTAGTGGGGTTGTCCAACGCTTCGATTGTGGAACCTAAAACCAAAACGGACGACACGAATTGATTGAAGGTGGTAGAACGGCGACTCCAATTGAGGTGAATACTATAGTGGATAGGTCGGTAGAACAATCAAGGACAATACGCAAGATTGCTCAAGAACCCTTGCCAAGCAAGTTAAGGTTCGAATGCTCTCAATAAGTCGAAGAGAAACTAATCAGAATTTTATTATCAAAATTGTGCACCCGTTAATCATACAAAGTGAGCCTTTATATAGGCTAAGGGGCAAATAAAACCCTAAGAAACTAGACAAGGAAGGTCGGCCACTCCTTGGACAAGGTGGGCCGGGGCCATGACTCAAATAAACTAATCTAATCCAACTCTAAGCAATTGAACCTAACACTAAGGCCTAGGGCTTAGTCGACCAAACCTTCATGGGCTCTCTTCGTGGGCTTGGATCATCATGTAGACAACTTGATTATCACCTTCCAAGCCTTCAATATCCCGATGGACTCCTTGTTGGTCTTGAACATTTCACACAAGAGCTTGAAGGGACTCCTTTGAAGCGCTTGGCCCGTGCACGTGTGACTGGGCCCAATGGAACTCGAACTGGATCATTACTTGGGCTAAGGTCCGTGCACACATCAGTCCCCTCCACTTGAGAAGGATTTGTCCTCAAATCTGGATAGAAATGGATGATACTACAAGCGTTGGTAGTATGAAGCCCAAATCTAATGCCACCACATATTGGCCCTCATACTATGATTCGGTGCTCATGTCTCTTGGTTAGTTTGAAAATGCTCACAACCAGCCAAGAAAAACTCATGGCTTTACTCGAATGGCTCCTCTTGTTTGTATAATTCCCCTCCTCTTGAAAGCAATTTGCCCACAAATTGAAGCACGAATGGTGACAAGACGAGTTACATGCCTTTGACTCAATCTTGTTACGATTGCTACAGATGTCATCCGATGCAAAACCCACGTGCTAAGTTGGAAAATAACCCTTGTCGAACCTTGAATCTCACAAACTATCTTCAATGTGTGCTCAACTTGATCGTTTGTGGTCACGAGGTAAGGGTCCTCAAAGTGGTGTGAAGTGTATCCCATGAAATCGAACTCCGGCCAGAACACACTTGCAAGGTCCCATGGCGGATTTGGTGATATTGGAGCTTCATGTGTACTAAGAGCAAGACGAAAATCACAATGGTCATTGATGTACTTGTTCTTTAAACGAACCCTTGGTACACAACCATCCCCAAAATGTGGAGTGTTCCCTTCAAGATGAGCTCGAATCAACTCCCTTTTGGTGTGGACTGATTTGAGTTGACTTTGTTCCGTGAATGGATACCAACGGGGTTTAACTCTTGGAGGCTTGCAAAGCCTATAATTGATTTTGGAATGGAACGCACTAAGAACAGCTCAACTTCCCTTTGCCTGATCTGTATAAAAGAAGAAACACTAAACAAAGCAAAGGTAAGTTCGTTAGGAAAATAATAGGCCTTCACCGGGTTGTTCAAGATCAGCCCACTTTCTCTCTTTTCCTCCTTTTTACCACCCATCTCATCAGATTTTTCCATCTCCTTTTCTAGTTCAACAGCTGACCCTTTCATCTCGTTGCTTTCAACTCCCTCGGGTTTTACCTCTTCAGGCACAATTCCCTCATCTAGCCTTTTCTCCATTCTATAACGCTCAAGCTCATTTTCATGTATGCTAGATCAATACAAAGCTGGTCATAAGTAAGTGATACAAGTACAAAACGACGACTATTAAATAAGAAGGCATACTTATTAGTATGTCCGTCATATTTAACTTCTCGCCTCGACATCCATGCTTTGCCCAACAACACAGGTGTCACTTGAATTGGGACTACATCACACAACACCTCGTCCACATATTTGCCGATTTGAATAGGTACAAGTGTGTGCTTAGTAACCCAAACAACACCACGAGTACTCATCAACTGGTACAGTTGAAGATGATCAATGTAGGAGTGGGTAGTGTTCCTAAAATGTAGGAGAGTAGCCAAGTGAAAACAAAGGAGTTATCCAAGTGCTTTACTTAGTTTCCTAAATGAATTTGGAAATCAAGTAAACAACTTGGATGAAGCAAGCAATACTCGGACAGATTTGAAACAAAGAAACCCTAGTGCAAATGAAACCCTAGCCGCCGCCCCACTTGTTTTCTTGTTGCTCAAGTGATGACTAACGACCAAGACAGATTTGGGAACACAACCTTTCGGCAAATTTTGGACAGAAATTATCGACAAACTAGACACAAACACAAAAGGGATAACACACCAACAGATTTTGTGTTCGGATAAACAGTAACGTGAACAGTGTCGGTGAAGAGTGACGGTGAACAGTGTCATTTTTTTCTTCTTTTTTTTTTAACAAGGCAGCGGACAAAACACAAAAACCCTTCGATGCAACTACGAAAAACAAGGATATAACGAAAGATACCTTCACCTAAGCTCTGAAGCCAACTGATACGGTCCTCGATCAACTCGTTTCGAGACACGTAACACGCTTGTCCAAGGATCTAGTGGGGTTGTCCAACGCTTCGATTGTGGAACCTAAAACCAAAACGGACGACACGAATTGATTGAAGGTGGTAGAACGGCGACTCCAATTGAGGTGAATACTATAGTGGATAGGTCGGTAGAACAATCAAGGACAATACGCAAGATTGCTCAAGAACCCTTGCCAAGCAAGTTAAGGTTCGAATGCTCTCAATAAGTCGAAGAGAAACTAATCAGAATTTTATTATCAAAATTGTGCACCCGTTAATCATACAAAGTGAGCCTTTATATAGGCTAAGGGGCAAATAAAACCCTAAGAAACTAGACAAGGAAGGTCGGCCACTCCTTGGACAAGGTGGGCCGGGGCCATGACTCAAATAAACTAATCTAATCCAACTCTAAGCAATTGAACCTAACACTAAGGCCTAGGGCTTAGTCGACCAAACCTTCATGGGCTCTCTTCGTGGGCTTGGATCATCATGTAGACAACTTGATTATCACCTTCCAAGCCTTCAATATCCCGATGGACTCCTTGTTGGTCTTGAACATTTCACACAAGAGCTTGAAGGGACTCCTTTGAAGCGCTTGGCCCGTGCACGTGTGACTGGGCCCAATGGAACTCGAACTGGATCATTACTTGGGCTAAGGTCCGTGCACACATCAGTCCCCTCCACTTGAGAAGGATTTGTCCTCAAATCTGGATAGAAATGGATGATACTACAAGCGTTGGTAGTATGAAGCCCAAATCTAATGCCACCACATATTGGCCCTCATACTATGATTCGGTGCTCATGTCTCTTGGTTAGTTTGAAAATGCTCACAACCAGCCAAGAAAAACTCATGGCTTTACTCGAATGGCTCCTCTTGTTTGTATAATTCCCCTCCTCTTGAAAGCAATTTGCCCACAAATTGAAGCACGAATGGTGACAAGACGAGTTACATGCCTTTGACTCAATCTTGTTACGATTGCTACAGATGTCATCCGATGCAAAACCCACGTGCTAAGTTGGAAAATAACCCTTGTCGAACCTTGAATCTCACAAACTATCTTCAATGTGTGCTCAACTTGATCGTTTGTGGTCACGAGGTAAGGGTCCTCAAAGTGGTGTGAAGTGTATCCCATGAAATCGAACTCCGGCCAGAACACACTTGCAAGGTCCCATGGCGGATTTGGTGATATTGGAGCTTCATGTGTACTAAGAGCAAGACGAAAATCACAATGGTCATTGATGTACTTGTTCTTTAAACGAACCCTTGGTACACAACCATCCCCAAAATGTGGAGTGTTCCCTTCAAGATGAGCTCGAATCAACTCCCTTTTGGTGTGGACTGATTTGAGTTGACTTTGTTCCGTGAATGGATACCAACGGGGTTTAACTCTTGGAGGCTTGCAAAGCCTATAATTGATTTTGGAATGGAACGCACTAAGAACAGCTCAACTTCCCTTTGCCTGATCTGTATAAAAGAAGAAACACTAAACAAAGCAAAGGTAAGTTCGTTAGGAAAATAATAGGCCTTCACCGGGTTGTTCAAGATCAGCCCACTTTCTCTCTTTTCCTCCTTTTTACCACCCATCTCATCAGATTTTTCCATCTCCTTTTCTAGTTCAACAGCTGACCCTTTCATCTCGTTGCTTTCAACTCCCTCGGGTTTTACCTCTTCAGGCACAATTCCCTCATCTAGCCTTTTCTCCATTCTATAACGCTCAAGCTCATTTTCATGTATGCTAGATCAATACAAAGCTGGTCATAAGTAAGTGATACAAGTACAAAACGACGACTATTAAATAAGAAGGCATACTTATTAGTATGTCCGTCATATTTAACTTCTCGCCTCGACATCCATGCTTTGCCCAACAACACAGGTGTCACTTGAATTGGGACTACATCACACAACACCTCGTCCACATATTTGCCGATTTGAATAGGTACAAGTGTGTGCTTAGTAACCCAAACAACACCACGAGTACTCATCAACTGGTACAGTTGAAGATGATCAATGTAGGAGTGGGTAGTGTTCCTAAAATGTAGGAGAGTAGCCAAGTGAAAACAAAGGAGTTATCCAAGTGCTTTACTTAGTTTCCTAAATGAATTTGGAAATCAAGTAAACAACTTGGATGAAGCAAGCAATACTCGGACAGATTTGAAACAAAGAAACCCTAGTGCAAATGAAACCCTAGCCGCCGCCCCACTTGTTTTCTTGTTGCTCAAGTGATGACTAACGACCAAGACAGATTTGGGAACACAACCTTTCGGCAAATTTTGGACAGAAATTATCGACAAACTAGACACAAACACAAAAGGGATAACACACCAACAGATTTTGTGTTCGGATAAACAGTAACGTGAACAGTGTCGGTGAAGAGTGACGGTGAACAGTGTCATTTTTTTCTTCTTTTTTTTTTAACAAGGCAGCGGACAAAACACAAAAACCCTTCGATGCAACTACGAAAAACAAGGATATAACGAAAGATACCTTCACCTAAGCTCTGAAGCCAACTGATACGGTCCTCGATCAACTCGTTTCGAGACACGTAACACGCTTGTCCAAGGATCGAGTGAGGTTGTCCAACGCTTGGATTGCGGAACCTAAAACCAAAACGGACGACACGAATTGATTGAAGGTGGTAGAACGGCGACTCCAATTGAGGTGAATACTCTAGTGGATAGGTCGGTAGAACAATCAAGGACAATACGCAAGATTGCTCAAGAACCCTTGCCAAGCAAGTTAAGGTTCGAATGCTCTCAATAAGTCGAAGAGAAACAAATCAGAATTTTATTATCAAAATTGTGCACCCGTTAATCATACAAAGTGAGCCTTTATATAGGCTAAGGGGCAAATAAAACCCTAAGAAACTAGACAAGGAAGGTCGGCCACTCCTTGGACAAGGTGGGCCGGGCCATGACTCAAATAAACTAATCTAATCCAACTCTAAGCAATTGAACCTAACACTAAGGCCTAGGGCTTAGTCGACCAAACCTTCATGGGCTCTCTTCGTGGGCTTGGATCATCATGTAGACAACTTGATTATCACCTTCCAAGCCTTCAATATCCCGATGGACTCCTTGTTGGTCTTGAACATTTCACACAAGAGCTTGAAGGGACTCCTTTGAAGCGCTTGGCCCGTGCACGTGTGACTGGGCCCAATGGAACTCGAACTGGATCATTACTTGGGCTAAGGTCCGTGCACACATCAGTCCCCTCCACTTGAGAAGGATTTGTCCTCAAATCTGGATAGAAATGGATGATACTACAAGCGTTGGTAGTATGAAGCCCAAATCTAATGCCACCACATATTGGCCCTCATACTATGATTCGGTGCTCATGTCTCTTGGTTAGTTTGAAAATGCTCACAACCAGCCAAGAAAAACTCATGGCTTTACTCGAATGGCTCCTCTTGTTTGTATAATTCCCCTCCTCTTGAAAGCAATTTGCCCACAAATTGAAGCACGAATGGTGACAAGACGAGTTACATGCCTTTGACTCAATCTTGTTACGATTGCTACAGATGTCATCCGATGCAAAACCCACGTGCTAAGTTGGAAAATAACCCTTGTCGAACCTTGAATCTCACAAACTATCTTCAATGTGTGCTCAACTTGATCGTTTGTGGTCACGAGGTAAGGGTCCTCAAAGTGGTGTGAAGTGTATCCCATGAAATCGAACTCCGGCCAGAACACACTTGCAAGGTCCCATGGCGGATTTGGTGATATTGGAGCTTCATGTGTACTAAGAGCAAGACGAAAATCACAATGGTCATTGATGTACTTGTTCTTTAAACGAACCCTTGGTACACAACCATCCCCAAAATGTGGAGTGTTCCCTTCAAGATGAGCTCGAATCAACTCCCTTTTGGTGTGGACTGATTTGAGTTGACTTTGTTCCGTGAATGGATACCAACGGGGTTTAACTCTTGGAGGCTTGCAAAGCCTATAATTGATTTTGGAATGGAACGCACTAAGAACAGCTCAACTTCCCTTTGCCTGATCTGTATAAAAGAAGAAACACTAAACAAAGCAAAGGTAAGTTCGTTAGGAAAATAATAGGCCTTCACCGGGTTGTTCAAGATCAGCCCACTTTCTCTCTTTTCCTCCTTTTTACCACCCATCTCATCAGATTTTTCCATCTCCTTTTCTAGTTCAACAGCTGACCCTTTCATCTCGTTGCTTTCAACTCCCTCGGGTTTTACCTCTTCAGGCACAATTCCCTCATCTAGCCTTTTCTCCATTCTATAACGCTCAAGCTCATTTTCATGTATGCTAGATCAATACAAAGCTGGTCATAAGTAAGTGATACAAGTACAAAACGACGACTATTAAATAAGAAGGCATACTTATTAGTATGTCCGTCATATTTAACTTCTCGCCTCGACATCCATGCTTTGCCCAACAACACAGGTGTCACTTGAATTGGGACTACATCACACAACACCTCGTCCACATATTTGCCGATTTGAATAGGTACAAGTGTGTGCTTAGTAACCCAAACAACACCACGAGTACTCATCAACTGGTACAGTTGAAGATGATCAATGTAGGAGTGGGTAGTGTTCCTAAAATGTAGGAGAGTAGCCAAGTGAAAACAAAGGAGTTATCCAAGTGCTTTACTTAGTTTCCTAAATGAATTTGGAAATCAAGTAAACAACTTGGATGAAGCAAGCAATACTCGGACAGATTTGAAACAAAGAAACCCTAGTGCAAATGAAACCCTAGCCGCCGCCCCACTTGTTTTCTTGTTGCTCAAGTGATGACTAACGACCAAGACAGATTTGGGAACACAACCTTTCGGCAAATTTTGGACAGAAATTATCGACAAACTAGACACAAACACAAAAGGGATAACACACCAACAGATTTTGTGTTCGGATAAACAGTAACGTGAACAGTGTCGGTGAAGAGTGACGGTGAACAGTGTCATTTTTTTCTTCTTTTTTTTTTTTTTAACAAGGCAGCGGACAAAACACAAAAACCCTTCGATGCAACTACGAAAAACAAGGATATAACGAAAGATACCTTCACCTAAGCTCTGAAGCCAACTGATACGGTCCTCGATCAACTCGTTTCGAGACACGTAACACGCTTGTCCAAGGATCTAGTGGGGTTGTCCAACGCTTCGATTGCGGAACCTAAAACCAAAACGGACGACACGAATTGATTGAAGGTGGTAGAACGGCGACTCCAATTGAGGTGAATACTATAGTGGATAGGTCGGTAGAACAATCAAGGACAATACGCAAGATTGCTCAAGAACCCTTGCCAAGCAAGTTAAGGTTCGAATGCTCTCAATAAGTCGAAGAGAAACAAATCAGAATTTTATTATCAAAATTGTGCACCCGTTAATCATACAAAGTGAGCCTTTATATAGGCTAAGGGGCAAATAAAACCCTAAGAAACTAGACAAGGAAGGTCGGCCACTCCTTGGACAAGGTGGGCCGGGCCATGACTCAAATAAACTAATCTAATCCAACTCTAAGCAATTGAACCTAACAGTAAGGCCTAGGGCTTAGTCGACCAAACCTTCATGGGCTCTCTTCGTCGGCTTGGATCATCATGTAGACAACTTGATTATCACCTTCCAAGCCTTCAATATCCCGATGGACTCCTTGTTGGTCTTGAACATTTCACACAAGAGCTTGAAGGGACTCCTTGAAGCGCTTGGCCCGTGCACGTGTGACTGGGCCCAATGGAACTCGAACTGGATCATTACTTGGGCTAAGGTCCGTGCACACATCAGTCCCCTCCACTTGAGAAGGATTTGTCCTCAAATCTGGATAGAAATGGATGATACTACAAGCGTTGGTAGTATGAAGCCCAAATCTAATGCCACCACATATTGGCCCTCATACTATGATTCGGTGCTCATGTCTCTTGGTTAGTTTGAAAATGCTCACAACCAGCCAAGAAAAACTCATGGCTTTACTCGAATGGCTCCTCTTGTTTGTATAATTCCCCTCCTCTTGAAAGCAATTTGCCCACAAATTGAAGCACGAATGGTGACAAGACGAGTTACATGCCTTTGACTCAATCTTGTTACGATTGCTACAGATGTCATCCGATGCAAAACCCACGTGCTAAGTTGGAAAATAACCCTTGTCGAACCTTGAATCTCACAAACTATCTTCAATGTGTGCTCAACTTGATCGTTTGTGGTCACGAGGTAAGGGTCCTCAAAGTGGTGTGAAGTGTATCCCATGAAATCGAACTCCGGCCAGAACACACTTGCAAGGTCCCATGGCGGATTTGGTGATATTGGAGCTTCATGTGTACTAAGAGCAAGACGAAAATCACAATGGTCATTGATGTACTTGTTCTTTAAACGAACCCTTGGTACACAACCATCCCCAAAATGTGGAGTGTTCCCTTCAAGATGAGCTCGAATCAACTCCCTTTTGGTGTGGACTGATTTGAGTTGACATTGTTCCGTGAATGGATACCAACGGGGTTTAACTCTTGGAGGCTTGCAAAGCCTATAATTGATTTTGGAATGGAACGCACTAAGAACAGCTCAACTTCCCTTTGCCTGATCTGTATAAAAGAAGAAACACTAAACAAAGCAAAGGTAAGTTCGTTAGGAAAATAATAGGCCTTCACCGGGTTGTTCAAGATCAGCCCACTTTCTCTCTTTTCCTCCTTTTTACCACCCATCTCATCAGATTTTTCCATCTCCTTTTCTAGTTCAACAGCTGACCCTTTCATCTCGTTGCTTTCAACTCCCTCGGGTTTTACCTCTTCAGGCACAATTCCCTCATCTAGCCTTTTCTCCATTCTATAACGCTCAAGCTCATTTTCATGTATGCTAGATCAATACAAAGCTGGTCATAAGTAAGTGATACAAGTACAAAACGACGACTATTAAATAAGAAGGCATACTTATTAGTATGTCCGTCATATTTAACTTCTCGCCTCGACATCCATGCTTTGCCCAACAACACAGGTGTCACTTGAATTGGGACTACATCACACAACACCTCGTCCACATATTTGCCGATTTGAATAGGTACAAGTGTGTGCTTAGTAACCCAAACAACACCACGAGTACTCATCAACTGGTACAGTTGAAGATGATCAATGTAGGAGTGGGTAGTGTTCCTAAAATGTAGGAGAGTAGCCAAGTGAAAACAAAGGAGTTATCCAAGTGCTTTACTTAGTTTCCTAAATGAATTTGGAAATCAAGTAAACAACTTGGATGAAGCAAGCAATACTCGGACAGATTTGAAACAAAGAAACCCTAGTGCAAATGAAACCCTAGCCGCCGCCCCACTTGTTTTCTTGTTGCTCAAGTGATGACTAACGACCAAGACAGATTTGGGAACACAACCTTTCGGCAAATTTTGGACAGAAATTATCGACAAACTAGACACAAACACAAAAGGGATAACACACCAACAGATTTTGTGTTCGGATAAACAGTAACGTGAACAGTGTCGGTGAAGAGTGACGGTGAACAGTGTCATTTTTTTCTTCTTTTTTTTTTAACAAGGCAGCGGACAAAACACAAAAACCCTTCGATGCAACTACGAAAAACAAGGATATAACGAAAGATACCTTCACCTAAGCTCTGAAGCCAACTGATACGGTCCTCGATCAACTCGTTTCGAGACACGTAACACGCTTGTCCAAGGATCTAGTGGGGTTGTCCAACGCTTCGATTGTGGAACCTAAAACCAAAACGGACGACACGAATTGATTGAAGGTGGTAGAACGGCGACTCCAATTGAGGTGAATACTATAGTGGATAGGTCGGTAGAACAATCAAGGACAATACGCAAGATTGCTCAAGAACCCTTGCCAAGCAAGTTAAGGTTCGAATGCTCTCAATAAGTCGAAGAGAAACAAATCAGAATTTTATTATCAAAATTGTGCACCCGTTAATCATACAAAGTGAGCCTTTATATATAGGCTAAGGGGCAAATAAAACCCTAAAAAACTAGACAAGGAAGGTCGGCCACTCCTTGGACAAGGTGGGCCGGGCCATGACTCAAATAAACTAATCTAATCCAACTCTAAGCAATTGAACCTAACAGTAAGGCCTAGGGCTTAGTCGACCAAACCTTCATGGGCTCTCTTCGTCGGCTTGGATCATCATGTAGACAACTTGATTATCACCTTCCAAGCCTTCAATATCCCGATGGACTCCTTGTTGGTCTTGAACATTTCACACAAGAGCTTGAAGGGACTCCTTGAAGCGCTTGGCCCGTGCACGTGTGACTCTGGGCCCAATGGAACTCGAACTGGATCATTACTTGGGCTAAGGTCCGTGCACACATCAGTCCCCTCCACTTGAGAAGGATTTGTCCTCAAATCTGGATAGAAATGGATGATACTACAAGCGTTGGTAGTATGAAGCCCAAATCTAATGCCACCACATATTGGCCCTCATACTATGATTCGGTGCTCATGTCTCTTGGTTAGTTTGAAAATGCTCACAACCAGCCAAGAAAAACTCATGGCTTTACTCGAATGGCTCCTCTTGTTTGTATAATTCCCCTCCTCTTGAAAGCAATTTGCCCACAAATTGAAGCACGAATGGTGACAAGACGAGTTACATGCCTTTGACTCAATCTTGTTACGATTGCTACAGATGTCATCCGATGCAAAACCCACGTGCTAAGTTGGAAAATAACCCTTGTCGAACCTTGAATCTCACAAACTATCTTCAATGTGTGCTCAACTTGATCGTTTGTGGTCACGAGGTAAGGGTCCTCAAAGTGGTGTGAAGTGTATCCCATGAAATCGAACTCCGGCCAGAACACACTTGCAAGGTCCCATGGCGGATTTGGTGATATTGGAGCTTCATGTGTACTAAGAGCAAGACGAAAATCACAATGGTCATTGATGTACTTGTTCTTTAAACGAACCCTTGGTACACAACCATCCCCAAAATGTGGAGTGTTCCCTTCAAGATGAGCTCGAATCAACTCCCTTTTGGTGTGGACTGATTTGAGTTGACATTGTTCCGTGAATGGATACCAACGGGGTTTAACTCTTGGAGGCTTGCAAAGCCTATAATTGATTTTGGAATGGAACGCACTAAGAACAGCTCAACTTCCCTTTGCCTGATCTGTATAAAAGAAGAAACACTAAACAAAGCAAAGGTAAGTTCGTTAGGAAAATAATAGGCCTTCACCGGGTTGTTCAAGATCAGCCCACTTTCTCTCTTTTCCTCCATTTTACCACCCATCTCATCAGATTTTTCCATCTCTTTTTCTAGTTCAACAGCTGATCCTTTCATCTCGTTGCTTTCAACTCCCTCGGGTTAACCTCTTCAGGCACAATTCCCTCATCTAGCCTTTTCTCCATTCTATAACGCTCAAGCTCATTTTCATGTATGCTAGATCAATACAAAGCTGGTCATAAGTAAGTGATACAAGTACAAAACGACGACTATTAAATAAGAAGGCATACTTATTAGTATGTCCGTCATATTTAACTTCTCGCCTCGACATCCATGCTTTGCCCAACAACACAGGTGTCACTTGAATTGGGACTACATCACACAACACCTCGTCCACATATTTGCCGATTTGAATAGGTACAAGTGTGTGCTTAGTAACCCAAACAACACCACGAGTACTCATCAACTGGTACAGTTGAAGATGATCAATGGTTGGAAGATTTAATTTCTCAACCATGATAGCACTTGCAAGGATGA
This sequence comes from Coffea arabica, assembly GCF_036785885.1. Classification (NCBI taxonomy): domain Eukaryota; kingdom Viridiplantae; phylum Streptophyta; class Magnoliopsida; order Gentianales; family Rubiaceae; genus Coffea; species Coffea arabica. The sequence continues at coordinate 47,539,952 of NC_092312.1, read as the reverse complement.
CTTCACAACTCCCATCAATGGGCAAGCTACAAATTTTATCTTTGACACCGCAACGAGTATAAAACCAACCAAGCAACTGAGATTTGATGAGGTCCAATTGCTCATCTACACCGCGTAATGCCACTTCTTTGACTCCCTTAGGATCAGGAAGACAATGTTGTGGGCTAGCTTTTATGCGTCTTGTATTCGCCATGACGTATGAGGGAACCTGCAAAAAGTTAGCAACGAAGCCGAAGATGTTGCCTTTCACGCTCCCTCACGTGTATCCACTCGCACTCGTGTATATGGATGTCACTCTAATTGACTTACCAAATGCTTTTACCTGTAGTTGAGAAAGGCCGCTCAAGTCCAATAATTGTCACCACTTTTGCCATAAGAGTAACCAAGAAGGTAAGACACAAATGTGGGTGCAAAATGAAGTGGGAATGGACGAATTTGGAAGGCCAATAGTGGCGGACAGAAATGGAAGTGCACCAATGGGAACATAAAAGATAGAAACCCTAGCTTCCAAAAATGTAGGAGTAGGTCTACAGGGTTCATAACTACTCCTCTTACTACAGGACGCTTACCTAGCCAACGCTTAGATCCGGCTCTACCCAAACTTTTCTGGTTCACCCCAACATTCCCTACTTGTCCGACTGTTGCTGAGCAGTTTTTGGATATCAAACGGACCTCCCCAGAAGGTAGTGTTCCTAAATTGTAGGAGAGAATGTAGGAGAGTAGCCAAGTGAAAACAAAGGAGTTATCCGAGTGCTTTACTTAGTTTCCTAAATGAATTTGGAAATCAAGTAAACAACTTGGATGAAGCAAGCAATACTCGGACAGATTTGAAACAAAGAAACCCTAGTGCAAATGAGACCGTAGCCGCCGCCCCACTTGTTTTCTTGTTGCTCAAGTGATGACTAACGACCAAGACAGATTTGGGAACACAACCTTTCGGCAAATTTTGGACAGAAATTATCGACAAACTAGACACAAACACAAAAGGGATAACACACCAACAGATTTTGTGTTCGGATAAACAGTAACGTGAACAGTGTCGGTGAAGAGTGACGGTGAACAGTGTCATTTTTTTCTTCTTTTTTTTTTTTAACAAGGCAGCGGACAAAACACAAAAACCCTTCGACGCAACTACGAAAAACAAGGATATAACGAAAGATACCTTCACCTAAGCTCTGAAGCCAACTGATACGGTCCTCGATCAACTCGTTTCGAGACACGTAACACGCTTGTCCAAGGATCGAGTGAGGTTGTCCAACGCTTGGATTGCGGAACCTAAAACCAAAACGGACGACACGAATTGATTGAAGGTGGTAGAACGGCGACTCCAATTGAGGTGAATACTCTAGTGGATAGGTCGGTAGAACAATCAAGGACAATACGCAAGATTGCTCAAGAACCCTTGCCAAGCAAGTTAAGGTTCGAATGCTCTCAATAAGTCGAAGAGAAACAAATCAGAATTTTATTATCAAAATTGTGCACCCGTTAATCATACAAAGTGAGCCTTTATATAGGCTAAGGGGCTAATAAAACCCTAAGAAACTAGACAAGGAAGGTCGGCCACTCCTTGGACAAGGTAGGCCGGGCCATGACTCAAATAAACTAATCTAATCCAACTCTAAGCAATTGAACCTAACAGTAAGGCCTAGGGCTTAGTCGACCAAACCTTCATGGGCTCTCTTCGTCGGCCTGGATCATCATGTAGACAACTTGATTATCACCTTCCAAGCCTTCAATATCCCGATGGACTCCTTGTTGGTCTTGAACATTTCACACAAGAGCTTGAAGGGACTCCTTGAAGCGCTTGGCCCGTGCACGTGTGACTGGGCCCAATGGAACTCGAACTGGATCATTACTTGGGCTAAGGTCCGTGCACACATCAGTCCCCTCCACTTGAGAAGGATTTGTCCTCAAATCTGGATAGAAATGGATGATACTACAAGCGTTGGTAGTATGAAGCCCAAATCTAATGCCACCACATATTGGCCCTCATACTATGATTCGGTGCTCATGTCTCTTGGTTAGTTTGAAAATGCTCACAACCAGCCAAGAAAAACTCATGGCTTTACTCGAATGGCTCCTCTTGTTTGTATAATTCCCCTCCTCTTGAAAGCAATTTGCCCACAAATTGAAGCACGAATGGTGACAAGACGAGTTACATGCCTTTGACTCAATCTTGTTACGATTGCTACAGATGTCATCCGATGCAAAACCCACGTGCTAAGTTGGAAAATAACCCTTGTCGAACCTTGAATCTCACAAACTATCTTCAATGTGTGCTCAACTTGATCGTTTGTGGTCACGAGGTAAGGGTCCTCAAAGTGGTGTGAAGTGTATCCCATGAAATCGAACTCCGGCCAGAACACACTTGCAAGGTCCCATGGCGGATTTGGTGATATTGGAGCTTCATGTGTACTAAGAGCAAGACGAAAATCACAATGGTCATTGATGTACTTGTTCTTTAAACGAACCCTTGGTACACAACCATCCCCAAAATGTGGAGTGTTCCCTTCAAGATGAGCTCGAATCAACTCCCTTTTGGTGTGGACTGATTTGAGTTGACATTGTTCCGTGAATGGATACCAACGGGGTTTAACTCTTGGAGGCTTGCAAAGCCTATAATTGATTTTGGAATGGAACGCACTAAGAACAGCTCAACTTCCCTTTGCCTGATCTGTATAAAAGAAGAAACACTAAACAAAGCAAAGGTAAGTTCGTTAGGAAAATAATAGGCCTTCACCGGGTTGTTCAAGATCAGCCCACTTTCTCTCTTTTCCTCCTTTTTACCACCCATCTCATCAGATTTTTCCATCTCCTTTTCTAGTTCAACAGCTGACCCTTTCATCTCGTTGCTTTCAACTCCCTCGGGTTTTACCTCTTCAGGCACAATTCCCTCATCTAGCCTTTTCTCCATTCTATAACGCTCAAGCTCATTTTCATGTATGCTAGATCAATACAAAGCTGGTCATAAGTAAGTGATACAAGTACAAAACGACGACTATTAAATAAGAAGGCATACTTATTAGTATGTCCGTCATATTTAACTTCTCGCCTCGACATCCATGCTTTGCCCAACAACACAGGTGTCACTTGAATTGGGACTACATCACACAACACCTCGTCCACATATTTGCCGATTTGAATAGGTACAAGTGTGTGCTTAGTAACCCAAACAACACCACGAGTACTCATCAACTGGTACAGTTGAAGATGATCAATGTAGGAGTGGGTAGTGTTCCTAAAATGTAGGAGAGTAGCCAAGTGAAAACAAAGGAGTTATCCAAGTGCTTTACTTAGTTTCCTAAATGAATTTGGAAATCAAGTAAACAACTTGGATGAAGCAAGCAATACTCGGACAGATTTGAAACAAAGAAACCCTAGTGCAAATGAAACCCTAGCCGCCGCCCCACTTGTTTTCTTGTTGCTCAAGTGATGACTAACGACCAAGACAGATTTGGGAACACAACCTTTCGGCAAATTTTGGACAGAAATTATCGACAAACTAGACACAAACACAAAAGGGATAACACACCAACAGATTTTGTGTTCGGATAAACAGTAACGTGAACAGTGTCGGTGAAGAGTGACGGTGAACAGTGTCATTTTTTTCTTCTTTTTTTTTTTAACAAGGCAGCGGACAAAACACAAAAACCCTTCGATGCAACTACGAAAAACAAGGATATAACGAAAGATACCTTCACCTAAGCTCTGAAGCCAACTGATACGGTCCTCGATCAACTCGTTTCGAGACACGTAACACGCTTGTCCAAGGATCTAGTGGGGTTGTCCAACGCTTCGATTGTGGAACCTAAAACCAAAACGGACGACACGAATTGATTGAAGGTGGTAGAACGGCGACTCCAATTGAGGTGAATACTATAGTGGATAGGTCGGTAGAACAATCAAGGACAATACGCAAGATTGCTCAAGAACCCTTGCCAAGCAAGTTAAGGTTCGAATGCTCTCAATAAGTCGAAGAGAAACAAATCAGAATTTTATTATCAAAATTGTGCACCCGTTAATCATACAAAGTGAGCCTTTATATATAGGCTAAGGGGCAAATAAAACCCTAAAAAACTAGACAAGGAAGGTCGGCCACTCCTTGGACAAGGTGGGCCGGGCCATGACTCAAATAAACTAATCTAATCCAACTCTAAGCAATTGAACCTAACAGTAAGGCCTAGGGCTTAGTCGACCAAACCTTCATGGGCTCTCTTCGTCGGCTTGGATCATCATGTAGACAACTTGATTATCACCTTCCAAGCCTTCAATATCCCGATGGACTCCTTGTTGGTCTTGAACATTTCACACAAGAGCTTGAAGGGACTCCTTGAAGCGCTTGGCCCGTGCACGTGTGACTCTGGGCCCAATGGAACTCGAACTGGATCATTACTTGGGCTAAGGTCCGTGCACACATCAGTCCCCTCCACTTGAGAAGGATTTGTCCTCAAATCTGGATAGAAATGGATGATACTACAAGCGTTGGTAGTATGAAGCCCAAATCTAATGCCACCACATATTGGCCCTCATACTATGATTCGGTGCTCATGTCTCTTGGTTAGTTTGAAAATGCTCACAACCAGCCAAGAAAAACTCATGGCTTTACTCGAATGGCTCCTCTTGTTTGTATAATTCCCCTCCTCTTGAAAGCAATTTGCCCACAAATTGAAGCACGAATGGTGACAAGACGAGTTACATGCCTTTGACTCAATCTTGTTACGATTGCTACAGATGTCATCCGATGCAAAACCCACGTGCTAAGTTGGAAAATAACCCTTGTCGAACCTTGAATCTCACAAACTATCTTCAATGTGTGCTCAACTTGATCGTTTGTGGTCACGAGGTAAGGGTCCTCAAAGTGGTGTGAAGTGTATCCCATGAAATCGAACTCCGGCCAGAACACACTTGCAAGGTCCCATGGCGGATTTGGTGATATTGGAGCTTCATGTGTACTAAGAGCAAGACGAAAATCACAATGGTCATTGATGTACTTGTTCTTTAAACGAACCCTTGGTACACAACCATCCCCAAAATGTGGAGTGTTCCCTTCAAGATGAGCTCGAATCAACTCCCTTTTGGTGTGGACTGATTTGAGTTGACATTGTTCCGTGAATGGATACCAACGGGGTTTAACTCTTGGAGGCTTGCAAAGCCTATAATTGATTTTGGAATGGAACGCACTAAGAACAGCTCAACTTCCCTTTGCCTGATCTGTATAAAAGAAGAAACACTAAACAAAGCAAAGGTAAGTTCGTTAGGAAAATAATAGGCCTTCACCGGGTTGTTCAAGATCAGCCCACTTTCTCTCTTTTCCTCCTTTTTACCACCCATCTCATCAGATTTTTCCATCTCCTTTTCTAGTTCAACAGCTGACCCTTTCATCTCGTTGCTTTCAACTCCCTCGGGTTTTACCTCTTCAGGCACAATTCCCTCATCTAGCCTTTTCTCCATTCTATAACGCTCAAGCTCATTTTCATGTATGCTAGATCAATACAAAGCTGGTCATAAGTAAGTGATACAAGTACAAAACGACGACTATTAAATAAGAAGGCATACTTATTAGTATGTCCGTCATATTTAACTTCTCGCCTCGACATCCATGCTTTGCCCAACAACACAGGTGTCACTTGAATTGGGACTACATCACACAACACCTCGTCCACATATTTGCCGATTTGAATAGGTACAAGTGTGTGCTTAGTAACCCAAACAACACCACGAGTACTCATCAACTGGTACAGTTGAAGATGATCAATGTAGGAGTGGGTAGTGTTCCTAAAATGTAGGAGAGTAGCCAAGTGAAAACAAAGGAGTTATCCAAGTGCTTTACTTAGTTTCCTAAATGAATTTGGAAATCAAGTAAACAACTTGGATGAAGCAAGCAATACTCGGACAGATTTGAAACAAAGAAACCCTAGTGCAAATGAAACCCTAGCCGCCGCCCCACTTGTTTTCTTGTTGCTCAAGTGATGACTAACGACCAAGACAGATTTGGGAACACAACCTTTCGGCAAATTTTGGACAGAAATTATCGACAAACTAGACACAAACACAAAAGGGATAACACACCAACAGATTTTGTGTTCGGATAAACAGTAACGTGAACAGTGTCGGTGAAGAGTGACGGTGAACAGTGTCATTTTTTTCTTCTTTTTTTTTTAACAAGGCAGCGGACAAAACACAAAAACCCTTCGATGCAACTACGAAAAACAAGGATATAACGAAAGATACCTTCACCTAAGCTCTGAAGCCAACTGATACGGTCCTCGATCAACTCGTTTCGAGACACGTAACACGCTTGTCCAAGGATCTAGTGGGGTTGTCCAACGCTTCGATTGTGGAACCTAAAACCAAAACGGACGACACGAATTGATTGAAGGTGGTAGAACGGCGACTCCAATTGAGGTGAATACTATAGTGGATAGGTCGGTAGAACAATCAAGGACAATACGCAAGATTGCTCAAGAACCCTTGCCAAGCAAGTTAAGGTTCGAATGCTCTCAATAAGTCGAAGAGAAACAAATCAGAATTTTATTATCAAAATTGTGCACCCGTTAATCATACAAAGTGAGCCTTTATATATAGGCTAAGGGGCAAATAAAACCCTAAAAAACTAGACAAGGAAGGTCGGCCACTCCTTGGACAAGGTGGGCCGGGCCATGACTCAAATAAACTAATCTAATCCAACTCTAAGCAATTGAACCTAACAGTAAGGCCTAGGGCTTAGTCGACCAAACCTTCATGGGCTCTCTTCGTCGGCTTGGATCATCATGTAGACAACTTGATTATCACCTTCCAAGCCTTCAATATCCCGATGGACTCCTTGTTGGTCTTGAACATTTCACACAAGAGCTTGAAGGGACTCCTTGAAGCGCTTGGCCCGTGCACGTGTGACTCTGGGCCCAATGGAACTCGAACTGGATCATTACTTGGGCTAAGGTCCGTGCACACATCAGTCCCCTCCACTTGAGAAGGATTTGTCCTCAAATCTGGATAGAAATGGATGATACTACAAGCGTTGGTAGTATGAAGCCCAAATCTAATGCCACCACATATTGGCTCTCATACTATGATTCGGTGCTCATGTCTCTTGGTTAGTTTGAAAATGCTCACAACCAGCCAAGAAAAACTCATGGCTTTACTCGAATGGCTCCTCTTGTTTGTATAATTCCCCTCCTCTTGAAAGCAATTTGCCCACAAATTGAAGCACGAATGGTGACAAGACGAGTTACATGCCTTTGACTCAATCTTGTTACGATTGCTACAGATGTCATCCGATGCAAAACCCACGTGCTAAGTTGGAAAATAACCCTTGTCGAACCTTGAATCTCACAAACTATCTTCAATGTGTGCTCAACTTGATCGTTTGTGGTCACGAGGTAAGGGTCCTCAAAGTGGTGTGAAGTGTATCCCATGAAATCGAACTCCGGCCAGAACACACTTGCAAGGTCCCATGGCGGATTTGGTGATATTGGAGCTTCATGTGTACTAAGAGCAAGACGAAAATCACAATGGTCATTGATGTACTTGTTCTTTAAACGAACCCTTGGTACACAACCATCCCCAAAATGTGGAGTGTTCCCTTCAAGATGAGCTCGAATCAACTCCCTTTTGGTGTGGACTGATTTGAGTTGACATTGTTCCGTGAATGGATACCAACGGGGTTTAACTCTTGGAGGCTTGCAAAGCCTATAATTGATTTTGGAATGGAACGCACTAAGAACAGCTCAACTTCCCTTTGCCTGATCTGTATAAAAGAAGAAACACTAAACAAAGCAAAGGTAAGTTCGTTAGGAAAATAATAGGCCTTCACCGGGTTGTTCAAGATCAGCCCACTTTCTCTCTTTTCCTCCTTTTTACCACCCATCTCATCAGATTTTTCCATCTCCTTTTCTAGTTCAACAGCTGACCCTTTCATCTCGTTGCTTTCAACTCCCTCGGGTTTTACCTCTTCAGGCACAATTCCCTCATCTAGCCTTTTCTCCATTCTATAACGCTCAAGCTCATTTTCATGTATGCTAGATCAATACAAAGCTGGTCATAAGTAAGTGATACAAGTACAAAACGACGACTATTAAATAAGAAGGCATACTTATTAGTATGTCCGTCATATTTAACTTCTCGCCTCGACATCCATGCTTTGCCCAACAACACAGGTGTCACTTGAATTGGGACTACATCACACAACACCTCGTCCACATATTTGCCGATTTGAATAGGTACAAGTGTGTGCTTAGTAACCCAAACAACACCACGAGTACTCATCAACTGGTACAGTTGAAGATGATCAATGTAGGAGTGGGTAGTGTTCCTAAAATGTAGGAGAGTAGCCAAGTGAAAACAAAGGAGTTATCCAAGTGCTTTACTTAGTTTCCTAAATGAATTTGGAAATCAAGTAAACAACTTGGATGAAGCAAGCAATACTCGGACAGATTTGAAACAAAGAAACCCTAGTGCAAATGAAACCCTAGCCGCCGCCCCACTTGTTTTCTTGTTGCTCAAGTGATGACTAACGACCAAGACAGATTTGGGAACACAACCTTTCGGCAAATTTTGGACAGAAATTATCGACAAACTAGACACAAACACAAAAGGGATAACACACCAACAGATTTTGTGTTCGGATAAACAGTAACGTGACAGTGTCGGTGAAGAGTGACGGTGAACAGTGTCATTTTTTTCTTCTTTTTTTTTTAACAAGGCAGCGGACAAAACACAAAAACCCTTCGATGCAACTACGAAAAACAAGGATATAACGAAAGATACCTTCACCTAAGCTCTGAAGCCAACTGATACGGTCCTCGATCAACTCGTTTCGAGACACGTAACACGCTTGTCCAAGGATCTAGTGGGGTTGTCCAACGCTTCGATTGTGGAACCTAAAACCAAAACGGACGACACGAATTGATTGAAGGTGGTAGAACGGCGACTCCAATTGAGGTGAATACTATAGTGGATAGGTCGGTAGAACAATCAAGGACAATACGCAAGATTGCTCAAGAACCCTTGCCAAGCAAGTTAAGGTTCGAATGCTCTCAATAAGTCGAAGAGAAACAAATCAGAATTTTATTATCAAAATTGTGCACCCGTTAATCATACAAAGTGAGCCTTTATATATAGGCTAAGGGGCAAATAAAACCCTAAAAAACTAGACAAGGAAGGTCGGCCACTCCTTGGACAAGGTGGGCCGGGCCATGACTCAAATAAACTAATCTAATCCAACTCTAAGCAATTGAACCTAACAGTAAGGCCTAGGGCTTAGTCGACCAAACCTTCATGGGCTCTCTTCGTCGGCTTGGATCATCATGTAGACAACTTGATTATCACCTTCCAAGCCTTCAATATCCCGATGGACTCCTTGTTGGTCTTGAACATTTCACACAAGAGCTTGAAGGGACTCCTTGAAGCGCTTGGCCCGTGCACGTGTGACTCTGGGCCCAATGGAACTCGAACTGGATCATTACTTGGGCTAAGGTCCGTGCACACATCAGTCCCCTCCACTTGAGAAGGATTTGTCCTCAAATCTGGATAGAAATGGATGATACTACAAGCGTTGGTAGTATGAAGCCCAAATCTAATGCCACCACATATTGGCTCTCATACTATGATTCGGTGCTCATGTCTCTTGGTTAGTTTGAAAATGCTCACAACCAGCCAAGAAAAACTCATGGCTTTACTCGAATGGCTCCTCTTGTTTGTATAATTCCCCTCCTCTTGAAAGCAATTTGCCCACAAATTGAAGCACGAATGGTGACAAGACGAGTTACATGCCTTTGACTCAATCTTGTTACGATTGCTACAGATGTCATCCGATGCAAAACCCACGTGCTAAGTTGGAAAATAACCCTTGTCGAACCTTGAATCTCACAAACTATCTTCAATGTGTGCTCAACTTGATCGTTTGTGGTCACGAGGTAAGGGTCCTCAAAGTGGTGTGAAGTGTATCCCATGAAATCGAACTCCGGCCAGAACACACTTGCAAGGTCCCATGGCGGATTTGGTGATATTGGAGCTTCATGTGTACTAAGAGCAAGACGAAAATCACAATGGTCATTGATGTACTTGTTCTTTAAACGAACCCTTGGTACACAACCATCCCCAAAATGTGGAGTGTTCCCTTCAAGATGAGCTCGAATCAACTCCCTTTTGGTGTGGACTGATTTGAGTTGACATTGTTCCGTGAATGGATACCAACGGGGTTTAACTCTTGGAGGCTTGCAAAGCCTATAATTGATTTTGGAATGGAACGCACTAAGAACAGCTCAACTTCCCTTTGCCTGATCTGTATAAAAGAAGAAACACTAAACAAAGCAAAGGTAAGTTCGTTAGGAAAATAATAGGCCTTCACCGGGTTGTTCAAGATCAGCCCACTTTCTCTCTTTTCCTCCTTTTTACCACCCATCTCATCAGATTTTTCCATCTCCTTTTCTAGTTCAACAGCTGACCCTTTCATCTCGTTGCTTTCAACTCCCTCGGGTTTTACCTCTTCAGGCACAATTCCCTCATCTAGCCTTTTCTCCATTCTATAACGCTCAAGCTCATTTTCATGTATGCTAGATCAATACAAAGCTGGTCATAAGTAAGTGATACAAGTACAAAACGACGACTATTAAATAAGAAGGCATACTTATTAGTATGTCCGTCATATTTAACTTCTCGCCTCGACATCCATGCTTTGCCCAACAACACAGGTGTCACTTGAATTGGGACTACATCACACAACACCTCGTCCACATATTTGCCGATTTGAATAGGTACAAGTGTGTGCTTAGTAACCCAAACAACACCACGAGTACTCATCAACTGGTACAGTTGAAGATGATCAATGTAGGAGTGGGTAGTGTTCCTAAAATGTAGGAGAGTAGCCAAGTGAAAACAAAGGAGTTATCCAAGTGCTTTACTTAGTTTCCTAAATGAATTTGGAAATCAAGTAAACAACTTGGATGAAGCAAGCAATACTCGGACAGATTTGAAACAAAGAAACCCTAGTGCAAATGAAACCCTAGCCGCCGCCCCACTTGTTTTCTTGTTGCTCAAGTGATGACTAACGACCAAGACAGATTTGGGAACACAACCTTTCGGCAAATTTTGGACAGAAATTATCGACAAACTAGACACAAACACAAAAGGGATAACACACCAACAGATTTTGTGTTCGGATAAACAGTAACGTGACAGTGTCGGTGAAGAGTGACGGTGAACAGTGTCATTTTTTTCTTCTTTTTTTTTTAACAAGGCAGCGGACAAAACACAAAAACCCTTCGATGCAACTACGAAAAACAAGGATATAACGAAAGATACCTTCACCTAAGCTCTGAAGCCAACTGATACGGTCCTCGATCAACTCGTTTCGAGACACGTAACACGCTTGTCCAAGGATCTAGTGGGGTTGTCCAACGCTTCGATTGTGGAACCTAAAACCAAAACGGACGACACGAATTGATTGAAGGTGGTAGAACGGCGACTCCAATTGAGGTGAATACTATAGTGGATAGGTCGGTAGAACAATCAAGGACAATACGCAAGATTGCTCAAGAACCCTTGCCAAGCAAGTTAAGGTTCGAATGCTCTCAATAAGTCGAAGAGAAACAAATCAGAATTTTATTATCAAAATTGTGCACCCGTTAATCATACAAAGTGAGCCTTTATATATAGGCTAAGGGGCAAATAAAACCCTAAAAAACTAGACAAGGAAGGTCGGCCACTCCTTGGACAAGGTGGGCCGGGCCATGACTCAAATAAACTAATCTAATCCAACTCTAAGCAATTGAACCTAACAGTAAGGCCTAGGGCTTAGTCGACCAAACCTTCATGGGCTCTCTTCGTCGGCTTGGATCATCATGTAGACAACTTGATTATCACCTTCCAAGCCTTCAATATCCCGATGGACTCCTTGTTGGTCTTGAACATTTCACACAAGAGCTTGAAGGGACTCCTTGAAGCGCTTGGCCCGTGCACGTGTGACTCTGGGCCCAATGGAACTCGAACTGGATCATTACTTGGGCTAAGGTCCGTGCACACATCAGTCCCCTCCACTTGAGAAGGATTTGTCCTCAAATCTGGATAGAAATGGATGATACTACAAGCGTTGGTAGTATGAAGCCCAAATCTAATGCCACCACATATTGGCTCTCATACTATGATTCGGTGCTCATGTCTCTTGGTTAGTTTGAAAATGCTCACAACCAGCCAAGAAAAACTCATGGCTTTACTCGAATGGCTCCTCTTGTTTGTATAATTCCCCTCCTCTTGAAAGCAATTTGCCCACAAATTGAAGCACGAATGGTGACAAGACGAGTTACATGCCTTTGACTCAATCTTGTTACGATTGCTACAGATGTCATCCGATGCAAAACCCACGTGCTAAGTTGGAAAATAACCCTTGTCGAACCTTGAATCTCACAAACTATCTTCAATGTGTGCTCAACTTGATCGTTTGTGGTCACGAGGTAAGGGTCCTCAAAGTGGTGTGAAGTGTATCCCATGAAATCGAACTCCGGCCAGAACACACTTGCAAGGTCCCATGGCGGATTTGGTGATATTGGAGCTTCATGTGTACTAAGAGCAAGACGAAAATCACAATGGTCATTGATGTACTTGTTCTTTAAACGAACCCTTGGTACACAACCATCCCCAAAATGTGGAGTGTTCCCTTCAAGATGAGCTCGAATCAACTCCCTTTTGGTGTGGACTGATTTGAGTTGACATTGTTCCGTGAATGGATACCAACGGGGTTTAACTCTTGGAGGCTTGCAAAGCCTATAATTGATTTTGGAATGGAACGCACTAAGAACAGCTCAACTTCCCTTTGCCTGATCTGTATAAAAGAAGAAACACTAAACAAAGCAAAGGTAAGTTCGTTAGGAAAATAATAGGCCTTCACCGGGTTGTTCAAGATCAGCCCACTTTCTCTCTTTTCCTCCTTTTTACCACCCATCTCATCAGATTTTTCCATCTCCTTTTCTAGTTCAACAGCTGACCCTTTCATCTCGTTGCTTTCAACTCCCTCGGGTTTTACCTCTTCAGGCACAATTCCCTCATCTAGCCTTTTCTCCATTCTATAACGCTCAAGCTCATTTTCATGTATGCTAGATCAATACAAAGCTGGTCATAAGTAAGTGATACAAGTACAAAACGACGACTATTAAATAAGAAGGCATACTTATTAGTATGTCCGTCATATTTAACTTCTCGCCTCGACATCCATGCTTTGCCCAACAACACAGGTGTCACTTGAATTGGGACTACATCACACAACACCTCGTCCACATATTTGCCGATTTGAATAGGTACAAGTGTGTGCTTAGTAACCCAAACAACACCACGAGTACTCATCAACTGGTACAGTTGAAGATGATCAATGTAGGAGTGGGTAGTGTTCCTAAAATGTAGGAGAGTAGCCAAGTGAAAACAAAGGAGTTATCCAAGTGCTTTACTTAGTTTCCTAAATGAATTTGGAAATCAAGTAAACAACTTGGATGAAGCAAGCAATACTCGGACAGATTTGAAACAAAGAAACCCTAGTGCAAATGAAACCCTAGCCGCCGCCCCACTTGTTTTCTTGTTGCTCAAGTGATGACTAACGACCAAGACAGATTTGGGAACACAACCTTTCGGCAAATTTTGGACAGAAATTATCGACAAACTAGACACAAACACAAAAGGGATAACACACCAACAGATTTTGTGTTCGGATAAACAGTAACGTGACAGTGTCGGTGAAGAGTGACGGTGAACAGTGTCATTTTTTTCTTCTTTTTTTTTTAACAAGGCAGCGGACAAAACACAAAAACCCTTCGATGCAACTACGAAAAACAAGGATATAACGAAAGATACCTTCACCTAAGCTCTGAAGCCAACTGATACGGTCCTCGATCAACTCGTTTCGAGACACGTAACACGCTTGTCCAAGGATCTAGTGGGGTTGTCCAACGCTTCGATTGTGGAACCTAAAACCAAAACGGACGACACGAATTGATTGAAGGTGGTAGAACGGCGACTCCAATTGAGGTGAATACTATAGTGGATAGGTCGGTAGAACAATCAAGGACAATACGCAAGATTGCTCAAGAACCCTTGCCAAGCAAGTTAAGGTTCGAATGCTCTCAATAAGTCGAAGAGAAACAAATCAGAATTTTATTATCAAAATTGTGCACCCGTTAATCATACAAAGTGAGCCTTTATATATAGGCTAAGGGGCAAATAAAACCCTAAAAAACTAGACAAGGAAGGTCGGCCACTCCTTGGACAAGGTGGGCCGGGCCATGACTCAAATAAACTAATCTAATCCAACTCTAAGCAATTGAACCTAACAGTAAGGCCTAGGGCTTAGTCGACCAAACCTTCATGGGCTCTCTTCGTCGGCTTGGATCATCATGTAGACAACTTGATTATCACCTTCCAAGCCTTCAATATCCCGATGGACTCCTTGTTGGTCTTGAACATTTCACACAAGAGCTTGAAGGGACTCCTTGAAGCGCTTGGCCCGTGCACGTGTGACTCTGGGCCCAATGGAACTCGAACTGGATCATTACTTGGGCTAAGGTCCGTGCACACATCAGTCCCCTCCACTTGAGAAGGATTTGTCCTCAAATCTGGATAGAAATGGATGATACTACAAGCGTTGGTAGTATGAAGCCCAAATCTAATGCCACCACATATTGGCTCTCATACTATGATTCGGTGCTCATGTCTCTTGGTTAGTTTGAAAATGCTCACAACCAGCCAAGAAAAACTCATGGCTTTACTCGAATGGCTCCTCTTGTTTGTATAATTCCCCTCCTCTTGAAAGCAATTTGCCCACAAATTGAAGCACGAATGGTGACAAGACGAGTTACATGCCTTTGACTCAATCTTGTTACGATTGCTACAGATGTCATCCGATGCAAAACCCACGTGCTAAGTTGGAAAATAACCCTTGTCGAACCTTGAATCTCACAAACTATCTTCAATGTGTGCTCAACTTGATCGTTTGTGGTCACGAGGTAAGGGTCCTCAAAGTGGTGTGAAGTGTATCCCATGAAATCGAACTCCGGCCAGAACACACTTGCAAGGTCCCATGGCGGATTTGGTGATATTGGAGCTTCATGTGTACTAAGAGCAAGACGAAAATCACAATGGTCATTGATGTACTTGTTCTTTAAACGAACCCTTGGTACACAACCATCCCCAAAATGTGGAGTGTTCCCTTCAAGATGAGCTCGAATCAACTCCCTTTTGGTGTGGACTGATTTGAGTTGACATTGTTCCGTGAATGGATACCAACGGGGTTTAACTCTTGGAGGCTTGCAAAGCCTATAATTGATTTTGGAATGGAACGCACTAAGAACAGCTCAACTTCCCTTTGCCTGATCTGTATAAAAGAAGAAACACTAAACAAAGCAAAGGTAAGTTCGTTAGGAAAATAATAGGCCTTCACCGGGTTGTTCAAGATCAGCCCACTTTCTCTCTTTTCCTCCTTTTTACCACCCATCTCATCAGATTTTTCCATCTCCTTTTCTAGTTCAACAGCTGACCCTTTCATCTCGTTGCTTTCAACTCCCTCGGGTTTTACCTCTTCAGGCACAATTCCCTCATCTAGCCTTTTCTCCATTCTATAACGCTCAAGCTCATTTTCATGTATGCTAGATCAATACAAAGCTGGTCATAAGTAAGTGATACAAGTACAAAACGACGACTATTAAATAAGAAGGCATACTTATTAGTATGTCCGTCATATTTAACTTCTCGCCTCGACATCCATGCTTTGCCCAACAACACAGGTGTCACTTGAATTGGGACTACATCACACAACACCTCGTCCACATATTTGCCGATTTGAATAGGTACAAGTGTGTGCTTAGTAACCCAAACAACACCACGAGTACTCATCAACTGGTACAGTTGAAGATGATCAATGTAGGAGTGGGTAGTGTTCCTAAAATGTAGGAGAGTAGCCAAGTGAAAACAAAGGAGTTATCCAAGTGCTTTACTTAGTTTCCTAAATGAATTTGGAAATCAAGTAAACAACTTGGATGAAGCAAGCAATACTCGGACAGATTTGAAACAAAGAAACCCTAGTGCAAATGAAACCCTAGCCGCCGCCCCACTTGTTTTCTTGTTGCTCAAGTGATGACTAACGACCAAGACAGATTTGGGAACACAACCTTTCGGCAAATTTTGGACAGAAATTATCGACAAACTAGACACAAACACAAAAGGGATAACACACCAACAGATTTTGTGTTCGGATAAACAGTAACGTGACAGTGTCGGTGAAGAGTGACGGTGAACAGTGTCATTTTTTTCTTCTTTTTTTTTTAACAAGGCAGCGGACAAAACACAAAAACCCTTCGATGCAACTACGAAAAACAAGGATATAACGAAAGATACCTTCACCTAAGCTCTGAAGCCAACTGATACGGTCCTCGATCAACTCGTTTCGAGACACGTAACACGCTTGTCCAAGGATCTAGTGGGGTTGTCC
The DNA here is from genome assembly GCF_036785885.1 of Coffea arabica. Lineage (NCBI taxonomy): Eukaryota > Viridiplantae > Streptophyta > Magnoliopsida > Gentianales > Rubiaceae > Coffea > Coffea arabica. The sequence continues at coordinate 47,523,487 of NC_092312.1, read as the reverse complement.
AACGCTTCGATTGTGGAACCTAAAACCAAAACGGACGACACGAATTGATTGAAGGTGGTAGAACGGCGACTCCAATTGAGGTGAATACTATAGTGGATAGGTCGGTAGAACAATCAAGGACAATACGCAAGATTGCTCAAGAACCCTTGCCAAGCAAGTTAAGGTTCGAATGCTCTCAATAAGTCGAAGAGAAACAAATCAGAATTTTATTATCAAAATTGTGCACCCGTTAATCATACAAAGTGAGCCTTTATATATAGGCTAAGGGGCAAATAAAACCCTAAAAAACTAGACAAGGAAGGTCGGCCACTCCTTGGACAAGGTGGGCCGGGCCATGACTCAAATAAACTAATCTAATCCAACTCTAAGCAATTGAACCTAACAGTAAGGCCTAGGGCTTAGTCGACCAAACCTTCATGGGCTCTCTTCGTCGGCTTGGATCATCATGTAGACAACTTGATTATCACCTTCCAAGCCTTCAATATCCCGATGGACTCCTTGTTGGTCTTGAACATTTCACACAAGAGCTTGAAGGGACTCCTTGAAGCGCTTGGCCCGTGCACGTGTGACTCTGGGCCCAATGGAACTCGAACTGGATCATTACTTGGGCTAAGGTCCGTGCACACATCAGTCCCCTCCACTTGAGAAGGATTTGTCCTCAAATCTGGATAGAAATGGATGATACTACAAGCGTTGGTAGTATGAAGCCCAAATCTAATGCCACCACATATTGGCTCTCATACTATGATTCGGTGCTCATGTCTCTTGGTTAGTTTGAAAATGCTCACAACCAGCCAAGAAAAACTCATGGCTTTACTCGAATGGCTCCTCTTGTTTGTATAATTCCCCTCCTCTTGAAAGCAATTTGCCCACAAATTGAAGCACGAATGGTGACAAGACGAGTTACATGCCTTTGACTCAATCTTGTTACGATTGCTACAGATGTCATCCGATGCAAAACCCACGTGCTAAGTTGGAAAATAACCCTTGTCGAACCTTGAATCTCACAAACTATCTTCAATGTGTGCTCAACTTGATCGTTTGTGGTCACGAGGTAAGGGTCCTCAAAGTGGTGTGAAGTGTATCCCATGAAATCGAACTCCGGCCAGAACACACTTGCAAGGTCCCATGGCGGATTTGGTGATATTGGAGCTTCATGTGTACTAAGAGCAAGACGAAAATCACAATGGTCATTGATGTACTTGTTCTTTAAACGAACCCTTGGTACACAACCATCCCCAAAATGTGGAGTGTTCCCTTCAAGATGAGCTCGAATCAACTCCCTTTTGGTGTGGACTGATTTGAGTTGACATTGTTCCGTGAATGGATACCAACGGGGTTTAACTCTTGGAGGCTTGCAAAGCCTATAATTGATTTTGGAATGGAACGCACTAAGAACAGCTCAACTTCCCTTTGCCTGATCTGTATAAAAGAAGAAACACTAAACAAAGCAAAGGTAAGTTCGTTAGGAAAATAATAGGCCTTCACCGGGTTGTTCAAGATCAGCCCACTTTCTCTCTTTTCCTCCTTTTTACCACCCATCTCATCAGATTTTTCCATCTCCTTTTCTAGTTCAACAGCTGACCCTTTCATCTCGTTGCTTTCAACTCCCTCGGGTTTTACCTCTTCAGGCACAATTCCCTCATCTAGCCTTTTCTCCATTCTATAACGCTCAAGCTCATTTTCATGTATGCTAGATCAATACAAAGCTGGTCATAAGTAAGTGATACAAGTACAAAACGACGACTATTAAATAAGAAGGCATACTTATTAGTATGTCCGTCATATTTAACTTCTCGCCTCGACATCCATGCTTTGCCCAACAACACAGGTGTCACTTGAATTGGGACTACATCACACAACACCTCGTCCACATATTTGCCGATTTGAATAGGTACAAGTGTGTGCTTAGTAACCCAAACAACACCACGAGTACTCATCAACTGGTACAGTTGAAGATGATCAATGTAGGAGTGGGTAGTGTTCCTAAAATGTAGGAGAGTAGCCAAGTGAAAACAAAGGAGTTATCCAAGTGCTTTACTTAGTTTCCTAAATGAATTTGGAAATCAAGTAAACAACTTGGATGAAGCAAGCAATACTCGGACAGATTTGAAACAAAGAAACCCTAGTGCAAATGAAACCCTAGCCGCCGCCCCACTTGTTTTCTTGTTGCTCAAGTGATGACTAACGACCAAGACAGATTTGGGAACACAACCTTTCGGCAAATTTTGGACAGAAATTATCGACAAACTAGACACAAACACAAAAGGGATAACACACCAACAGATTTTGTGTTCGGATAAACAGTAACGTGACAGTGTCGGTGAAGAGTGACGGTGAACAGTGTCATTTTTTTCTTCTTTTTTTTTTAACAAGGCAGCGGACAAAACACAAAAACCCTTCGATGCAACTACGAAAAACAAGGATATAACGAAAGATACCTTCACCTAAGCTCTGAAGCCAACTGATACGGTCCTCGATCAACTCGTTTCGAGACACGTAACACGCTTGTCCAAGGATCTAGTGGGGTTGTCCAACGCTTCGATTGTGGAACCTAAAACCAAAACGGACGACACGAATTGATTGAAGGTGGTAGAACGGCGACTCCAATTGAGGTGAATACTATAGTGGATAGGTCGGTAGAACAATCAAGGACAATACGCAAGATTGCTCAAGAACCCTTGCCAAGCAAGTTAAGGTTCGAATGCTCTCAATAAGTCGAAGAGAAACAAATCAGAATTTTATTATCAAAATTGTGCACCCGTTAATCATACAAAGTGAGCCTTTATATATAGGCTAAGGGGCAAATAAAACCCTAAAAAACTAGACAAGGAAGGTCGGCCACTCCTTGGACAAGGTGGGCCGGGCCATGACTCAAATAAACTAATCTAATCCAACTCTAAGCAATTGAACCTAACAGTAAGGCCTAGGGCTTAGTCGACCAAACCTTCATGGGCTCTCTTCGTCGGCTTGGATCATCATGTAGACAACTTGATTATCACCTTCCAAGCCTTCAATATCCCGATGGACTCCTTGTTGGTCTTGAACATTTCACACAAGAGCTTGAAGGGACTCCTTGAAGCGCTTGGCCCGTGCACGTGTGACTCTGGGCCCAATGGAACTCGAACTGGATCATTACTTGGGCTAAGGTCCGTGCACACATCAGTCCCCTCCACTTGAGAAGGATTTGTCCTCAAATCTGGATAGAAATGGATGATACTACAAGCGTTGGTAGTATGAAGCCCAAATCTAATGCCACCACATATTGGCTCTCATACTATGATTCGGTGCTCATGTCTCTTGGTTAGTTTGAAAATGCTCACAACCAGCCAAGAAAAACTCATGGCTTTACTCGAATGGCTCCTCTTGTTTGTATAATTCCCCTCCTCTTGAAAGCAATTTGCCCACAAATTGAAGCACGAATGGTGACAAGACGAGTTACATGCCTTTGACTCAATCTTGTTACGATTGCTACAGATGTCATCCGATGCAAAACCCACGTGCTAAGTTGGAAAATAACCCTTGTCGAACCTTGAATCTCACAAACTATCTTCAATGTGTGCTCAACTTGATCGTTTGTGGTCACGAGGTAAGGGTCCTCAAAGTGGTGTGAAGTGTATCCCATGAAATCGAACTCCGGCCAGAACACACTTGCAAGGTCCCATGGCGGATTTGGTGATATTGGAGCTTCATGTGTACTAAGAGCAAGACGAAAATCACAATGGTCATTGATGTACTTGTTCTTTAAACGAACCCTTGGTACACAACCATCCCCAAAATGTGGAGTGTTCCCTTCAAGATGAGCTCGAATCAACTCCCTTTTGGTGTGGACTGATTTGAGTTGACATTGTTCCGTGAATGGATACCAACGGGGTTTAACTCTTGGAGGCTTGCAAAGCCTATAATTGATTTTGGAATGGAACGCACTAAGAACAGCTCAACTTCCCTTTGCCTGATCTGTATAAAAGAAGAAACACTAAACAAAGCAAAGGTAAGTTCGTTAGGAAAATAATAGGCCTTCACCGGGTTGTTCAAGATCAGCCCACTTTCTCTCTTTTCCTCCTTTTTACCACCCATCTCATCAGATTTTTCCATCTCCTTTTCTAGTTCAACAGCTGACCCTTTCATCTCGTTGCTTTCAACTCCCTCGGGTTTTACCTCTTCAGGCACAATTCCCTCATCTAGCCTTTTCTCCATTCTATAACGCTCAAGCTCATTTTCATGTATGCTAGATCAATACAAAGCTGGTCATAAGTAAGTGATACAAGTACAAAACGACGACTATTAAATAAGAAGGCATACTTATTAGTATGTCCGTCATATTTAACTTCTCGCCTCGACATCCATGCTTTGCCCAACAACACAGGTGTCACTTGAATTGGGACTACATCACACAACACCTCGTCCACATATTTGCCGATTTGAATAGGTACAAGTGTGTGCTTAGTAACCCAAACAACACCACGAGTACTCATCAACTGGTACAGTTGAAGATGATCAATGTAGGAGTGGGTAGTGTTCCTAAAATGTAGGAGAGTAGCCAAGTGAAAACAAAGGAGTTATCCAAGTGCTTTACTTAGTTTCCTAAATGAATTTGGAAATCAAGTAAACAACTTGGATGAAGCAAGCAATACTCGGACAGATTTGAAACAAAGAAACCCTAGTGCAAATGAAACCCTAGCCGCCGCCCCACTTGTTTTCTTGTTGCTCAAGTGATGACTAACGACCAAGACAGATTTGGGAACACAACCTTTCGGCAAATTTTGGACAGAAATTATCGACAAACTAGACACAAACACAAAAGGGATAACACACCAACAGATTTTGTGTTCGGATAAACAGTAACGTGACAGTGTCGGTGAAGAGTGACGGTGAACAGTGTCATTTTTTTCTTCTTTTTTTTTTAACAAGGCAGCGGACAAAACACAAAAACCCTTCGATGCAACTACGAAAAACAAGGATATAACGAAAGATACCTTCACCTAAGCTCTGAAGCCAACTGATACGGTCCTCGATCAACTCGTTTCGAGACACGTAACACGCTTGTCCAAGGATCTAGTGGGGTTGTCCAACGCTTCGATTGTGGAACCTAAAACCAAAACGGACGACACGAATTGATTGAAGGTGGTAGAACGGCGACTCCAATTGAGGTGAATACTATAGTGGATAGGTCGGTAGAACAATCAAGGACAATACGCAAGATTGCTCAAGAACCCTTGCCAAGCAAGTTAAGGTTCGAATGCTCTCAATAAGTCGAAGAGAAACAAATCAGAATTTTATTATCAAAATTGTGCACCCGTTAATCATACAAAGTGAGCCTTTATATATAGGCTAAGGGGCAAATAAAACCCTAAAAAACTAGACAAGGAAGGTCGGCCACTCCTTGGACAAGGTGGGCCGGGCCATGACTCAAATAAACTAATCTAATCCAACTCTAAGCAATTGAACCTAACAGTAAGGCCTAGGGCTTAGTCGACCAAACCTTCATGGGCTCTCTTCGTCGGCTTGGATCATCATGTAGACAACTTGATTATCACCTTCCAAGCCTTCAATATCCCGATGGACTCCTTGTTGGTCTTGAACATTTCACACAAGAGCTTGAAGGGACTCCTTGAAGCGCTTGGCCCGTGCACGTGTGACTCTGGGCCCAATGGAACTCGAACTGGATCATTACTTGGGCTAAGGTCCGTGCACACATCAGTCCCCTCCACTTGAGAAGGATTTGTCCTCAAATCTGGATAGAAATGGATGATACTACAAGCGTTGGTAGTATGAAGCCCAAATCTAATGCCACCACATATTGGCTCTCATACTATGATTCGGTGCTCATGTCTCTTGGTTAGTTTGAAAATGCTCACAACCAGCCAAGAAAAACTCATGGCTTTACTCGAATGGCTCCTCTTGTTTGTATAATTCCCCTCCTCTTGAAAGCAATTTGCCCACAAATTGAAGCACGAATGGTGACAAGACGAGTTACATGCCTTTGACTCAATCTTGTTACGATTGCTACAGATGTCATCCGATGCAAAACCCACGTGCTAAGTTGGAAAATAACCCTTGTCGAACCTTGAATCTCACAAACTATCTTCAATGTGTGCTCAACTTGATCGTTTGTGGTCACGAGGTAAGGGTCCTCAAAGTGGTGTGAAGTGTATCCCATGAAATCGAACTCCGGCCAGAACACACTTGCAAGGTCCCATGGCGGATTTGGTGATATTGGAGCTTCATGTGTACTAAGAGCAAGACGAAAATCACAATGGTCATTGATGTACTTGTTCTTTAAACGAACCCTTGGTACACAACCATCCCCAAAATGTGGAGTGTTCCCTTCAAGATGAGCTCGAATCAACTCCCTTTTGGTGTGGACTGATTTGAGTTGACATTGTTCCGTGAATGGATACCAACGGGGTTTAACTCTTGGAGGCTTGCAAAGCCTATAATTGATTTTGGAATGGAACGCACTAAGAACAGCTCAACTTCCCTTTGCCTGATCTGTATAAAAGAAGAAACACTAAACAAAGCAAAGGTAAGTTCGTTAGGAAAATAATAGGCCTTCACCGGGTTGTTCAAGATCAGCCCACTTTCTCTCTTTTCCTCCTTTTTACCACCCATCTCATCAGATTTTTCCATCTCCTTTTCTAGTTCAACAGCTGACCCTTTCATCTCGTTGCTTTCAACTCCCTCGGGTTTTACCTCTTCAGGCACAATTCCCTCATCTAGCCTTTTCTCCATTCTATAACGCTCAAGCTCATTTTCATGTATGCTAGATCAATACAAAGCTGGTCATAAGTAAGTGATACAAGTACAAAACGACGACTATTAAATAAGAAGGCATACTTATTAGTATGTCCGTCATATTTAACTTCTCGCCTCGACATCCATGCTTTGCCCAACAACACAGGTGTCACTTGAATTGGGACTACATCACACAACACCTCGTCCACATATTTGCCGATTTGAATAGGTACAAGTGTGTGCTTAGTAACCCAAACAACACCACGAGTACTCATCAACTGGTACAGTTGAAGATGATCAATGTAGGAGTGGGTAGTGTTCCTAAAATGTAGGAGAGTAGCCAAGTGAAAACAAAGGAGTTATCCAAGTGCTTTACTTAGTTTCCTAAATGAATTTGGAAATCAAGTAAACAACTTGGATGAAGCAAGCAATACTCGGACAGATTTGAAACAAAGAAACCCTAGTGCAAATGAAACCCTAGCCGCCGCCCCACTTGTTTTCTTGTTGCTCAAGTGATGACTAACGACCAAGACAGATTTGGGAACACAACCTTTCGGCAAATTTTGGACAGAAATTATCGACAAACTAGACACAAACACAAAAGGGATAACACACCAACAGATTTTGTGTTCGGATAAACAGTAACGTGACAGTGTCGGTGAAGAGTGACGGTGAACAGTGTCATTTTTTTCTTCTTTTTTTTTTAACAAGGCAGCGGACAAAACACAAAAACCCTTCGATGCAACTACGAAAAACAAGGATATAACGAAAGATACCTTCACCTAAGCTCTGAAGCCAACTGATACGGTCCTCGATCAACTCGTTTCGAGACACGTAACACGCTTGTCCAAGGATCTAGTGGGGTTGTCCAACGCTTCGATTGTGGAACCTAAAACCAAAACGGACGACACGAATTGATTGAAGGTGGTAGAACGGCGACTCCAATTGAGGTGAATACTATAGTGGATAGGTCGGTAGAACAATCAAGGACAATACGCAAGATTGCTCAAGAACCCTTGCCAAGCAAGTTAAGGTTCGAATGCTCTCAATAAGTCGAAGAGAAACAAATCAGAATTTTATTATCAAAATTGTGCACCCGTTAATCATACAAAGTGAGCCTTTATATATAGGCTAAGGGGCAAATAAAACCCTAAAAAACTAGACAAGGAAGGTCGGCCACTCCTTGGACAAGGTGGGCCGGGCCATGACTCAAATAAACTAATCTAATCCAACTCTAAGCAATTGAACCTAACAGTAAGGCCTAGGGCTTAGTCGACCAAACCTTCATGGGCTCTCTTCGTCGGCTTGGATCATCATGTAGACAACTTGATTATCACCTTCCAAGCCTTCAATATCCCGATGGACTCCTTGTTGGTCTTGAACATTTCACACAAGAGCTTGAAGGGACTCCTTGAAGCGCTTGGCCCGTGCACGTGTGACTCTGGGCCCAATGGAACTCGAACTGGATCATTACTTGGGCTAAGGTCCGTGCACACATCAGTCCCCTCCACTTGAGAAGGATTTGTCCTCAAATCTGGATAGAAATGGATGATACTACAAGCGTTGGTAGTATGAAGCCCAAATCTAATGCCACCACATATTGGCTCTCATACTATGATTCGGTGCTCATGTCTCTTGGTTAGTTTGAAAATGCTCACAACCAGCCAAGAAAAACTCATGGCTTTACTCGAATGGCTCCTCTTGTTTGTATAATTCCCCTCCTCTTGAAAGCAATTTGCCCACAAATTGAAGCACGAATGGTGACAAGACGAGTTACATGCCTTTGACTCAATCTTGTTACGATTGCTACAGATGTCATCCGATGCAAAACCCACGTGCTAAGTTGGAAAATAACCCTTGTCGAACCTTGAATCTCACAAACTATCTTCAATGTGTGCTCAACTTGATCGTTTGTGGTCACGAGGTAAGGGTCCTCAAAGTGGTGTGAAGTGTATCCCATGAAATCGAACTCCGGCCAGAACACACTTGCAAGGTCCCATGGCGGATTTGGTGATATTGGAGCTTCATGTGTACTAAGAGCAAGACGAAAATCACAATGGTCATTGATGTACTTGTTCTTTAAACGAACCCTTGGTACACAACCATCCCCAAAATGTGGAGTGTTCCCTTCAAGATGAGCTCGAATCAACTCCCTTTTGGTGTGGACTGATTTGAGTTGACATTGTTCCGTGAATGGATACCAACGGGGTTTAACTCTTGGAGGCTTGCAAAGCCTATAATTGATTTTGGAATGGAACGCACTAAGAACAGCTCAACTTCCCTTTGCCTGATCTGTATAAAAGAAGAAACACTAAACAAAGCAAAGGTAAGTTCGTTAGGAAAATAATAGGCCTTCACCGGGTTGTTCAAGATCAGCCCACTTTCTCTCTTTTCCTCCTTTTTACCACCCATCTCATCAGATTTTTCCATCTCCTTTTCTAGTTCAACAGCTGACCCTTTCATCTCGTTGCTTTCAACTCCCTCGGGTTTTACCTCTTCAGGCACAATTCCCTCATCTAGCCTTTTCTCCATTCTATAACGCTCAAGCTCATTTTCATGTATGCTAGATCAATACAAAGCTGGTCATAAGTAAGTGATACAAGTACAAAACGACGACTATTAAATAAGAAGGCATACTTATTAGTATGTCCGTCATATTTAACTTCTCGCCTCGACATCCATGCTTTGCCCAACAACACAGGTGTCACTTGAATTGGGACTACATCACACAACACCTCGTCCACATATTTGCCGATTTGAATAGGTACAAGTGTGTGCTTAGTAACCCAAACAACACCACGAGTACTCATCAACTGGTACAGTTGAAGATGATCAATGTAGGAGTGGGTAGTGTTCCTAAAATGTAGGAGAGTAGCCAAGTGAAAACAAAGGAGTTATCCAAGTGCTTTACTTAGTTTCCTAAATGAATTTGGAAATCAAGTAAACAACTTGGATGAAGCAAGCAATACTCGGACAGATTTGAAACAAAGAAACCCTAGTGCAAATGAAACCCTAGCCGCCGCCCCACTTGTTTTCTTGTTGCTCAAGTGATGACTAACGACCAAGACAGATTTGGGAACACAACCTTTCGGCAAATTTTGGACAGAAATTATCGACAAACTAGACACAAACACAAAAGGGATAACACACCAACAGATTTTGTGTTCGGATAAACAGTAACGTGACAGTGTCGGTGAAGAGTGACGGTGAACAGTGTCATTTTTTTCTTCTTTTTTTTTTAACAAGGCAGCGGACAAAACACAAAAACCCTTCGATGCAACTACGAAAAACAAGGATATAACGAAAGATACCTTCACCTAAGCTCTGAAGCCAACTGATACGGTCCTCGATCAACTCGTTTCGAGACACGTAACACGCTTGTCCAAGGATCTAGTGGGGTTGTCCAACGCTTCGATTGTGGAACCTAAAACCAAAACGGACGACACGAATTGATTGAAGGTGGTAGAACGGCGACTCCAATTGAGGTGAATACTATAGTGGATAGGTCGGTAGAACAATCAAGGACAATACGCAAGATTGCTCAAGAACCCTTGCCAAGCAAGTTAAGGTTCGAATGCTCTCAATAAGTCGAAGAGAAACAAATCAGAATTTTATTATCAAAATTGTGCACCCGTTAATCATACAAAGTGAGCCTTTATATATAGGCTAAGGGGCAAATAAAACCCTAAAAAACTAGACAAGGAAGGTCGGCCACTCCTTGGACAAGGTGGGCCGGGCCATGACTCAAATAAACTAATCTAATCCAACTCTAAGCAATTGAACCTAACAGTAAGGCCTAGGGCTTAGTCGACCAAACCTTCATGGGCTCTCTTCGTCGGCTTGGATCATCATGTAGACAACTTGATTATCACCTTCCAAGCCTTCAATATCCCGATGGACTCCTTGTTGGTCTTGAACATTTCACACAAGAGCTTGAAGGGACTCCTTGAAGCGCTTGGCCCGTGCACGTGTGACTCTGGGCCCAATGGAACTCGAACTGGATCATTACTTGGGCTAAGGTCCGTGCACACATCAGTCCCCTCCACTTGAGAAGGATTTGTCCTCAAATCTGGATAGAAATGGATGATACTACAAGCGTTGGTAGTATGAAGCCCAAATCTAATGCCACCACATATTGGCTCTCATACTATGATTCGGTGCTCATGTCTCTTGGTTAGTTTGAAAATGCTCACAACCAGCCAAGAAAAACTCATGGCTTTACTCGAATGGCTCCTCTTGTTTGTATAATTCCCCTCCTCTTGAAAGCAATTTGCCCACAAATTGAAGCACGAATGGTGACAAGACGAGTTACATGCCTTTGACTCAATCTTGTTACGATTGCTACAGATGTCATCCGATGCAAAACCCACGTGCTAAGTTGGAAAATAACCCTTGTCGAACCTTGAATCTCACAAACTATCTTCAATGTGTGCTCAACTTGATCGTTTGTGGTCACGAGGTAAGGGTCCTCAAAGTGGTGTGAAGTGTATCCCATGAAATCGAACTCCGGCCAGAACACACTTGCAAGGTCCCATGGCGGATTTGGTGATATTGGAGCTTCATGTGTACTAAGAGCAAGACGAAAATCACAATGGTCATTGATGTACTTGTTCTTTAAACGAACCCTTGGTACACAACCATCCCCAAAATGTGGAGTGTTCCCTTCAAGATGAGCTCGAATCAACTCCCTTTTGGTGTGGACTGATTTGAGTTGACATTGTTCCGTGAATGGATACCAACGGGGTTTAACTCTTGGAGGCTTGCAAAGCCTATAATTGATTTTGGAATGGAACGCACTAAGAACAGCTCAACTTCCCTTTGCCTGATCTGTATAAAAGAAGAAACACTAAACAAAGCAAAGGTAAGTTCGTTAGGAAAATAATAGGCCTTCACCGGGTTGTTCAAGATCAGCCCACTTTCTCTCTTTTCCTCCTTTTTACCACCCATCTCATCAGATTTTTCCATCTCCTTTTCTAGTTCAACAGCTGACCCTTTCATCTCGTTGCTTTCAACTCCCTCGGGTTTTACCTCTTCAGGCACAATTCCCTCATCTAGCCTTTTCTCCATTCTATAACGCTCAAGCTCATTTTCATGTATGCTAGATCAATACAAAGCTGGTCATAAGTAAGTGATACAAGTACAAAACGACGACTATTAAATAAGAAGGCATACTTATTAGTATGTCCGTCATATTTAACTTCTCGCCTCGACATCCATGCTTTGCCCAACAACACAGGTGTCACTTGAATTGGGACTACATCACACAACACCTCGTCCACATATTTGCCGATTTGAATAGGTACAAGTGTGTGCTTAGTAACCCAAACAACACCACGAGTACTCATCAACTGGTACAGTTGAAGATGATCAATGTAGGAGTGGGTAGTGTTCCTAAAATGTAGGAGAGTAGCCAAGTGAAAACAAAGGAGTTATCCAAGTGCTTTACTTAGTTTCCTAAATGAATTTGGAAATCAAGTAAACAACTTGGATGAAGCAAGCAATACTCGGACAGATTTGAAACAAAGAAACCCTAGTGCAAATGAAACCCTAGCCGCCGCCCCACTTGTTTTCTTGTTGCTCAAGTGATGACTAACGACCAAGACAGATTTGGGAACACAACCTTTCGGCAAATTTTGGACAGAAATTATCGACAAACTAGACACAAACACAAAAGGGATAACACACCAACAGATTTTGTGTTCGGATAAACAGTAACGTGACAGTGTCGGTGAAGAGTGACGGTGAACAGTGTCATTTTTTTCTTCTTTTTTTTTTAACAAGGCAGCGGACAAAACACAAAAACCCTTCGATGCAACTACGAAAAACAAGGATATAACGAAAGATACCTTCACCTAAGCTCTGAAGCCAACTGATACGGTCCTCGATCAACTCGTTTCGAGACACGTAACACGCTTGTCCAAGGATCTAGTGGGGTTGTCCAACGCTTCGATTGTGGAACCTAAAACCAAAACGGACGACACGAATTGATTGAAGGTGGTAGAACGGCGACTCCAATTGAGGTGAATACTATAGTGGATAGGTCGGTAGAACAATCAAGGACAATACGCAAGATTGCTCAAGAACCCTTGCCAAGCAAGTTAAGGTTCGAATGCTCTCAATAAGTCGAAGAGAAACAAATCAGAATTTTATTATCAAAATTGTGCACCCGTTAATCATACAAAGTGAGCCTTTATATATAGGCTAAGGGGCAAATAAAACCCTAAAAAACTAGACAAGGAAGGTCGGCCACTCCTTGGACAAGGTGGGCCGGGCCATGACTCAAATAAACTAATCTAATCCAACTCTAAGCAATTGAACCTAACAGTAAGGCCTAGGGCTTAGTCGACCAAACCTTCATGGGCTCTCTTCGTCGGCTTGGATCATCATGTAGACAACTTGATTATCACCTTCCAAGCCTTCAATATCCCGATGGACTCCTTGTTGGTCTTGAACATTTCACACAAGAGCTTGAAGGGACTCCTTGAAGCGCTTGGCCCGTGCACGTGTGACTCTGGGCCCAATGGAACTCGAACTGGATCATTACTTGGGCTAAGGTCCGTGCACACATCAGTCCCCTCCACTTGAGAAGGATTTGTCCTCAAATCTGGATAGAAATGGATGATACTACAAGCGTTGGTAGTATGAAGCCCAAATCTAATGCCACCACATATTGGCTCTCATACTATGATTCGGTGCTCATGTCTCTTGGTTAGTTTGAAAATGCTCACAACCAGCCAAGAAAAACTCATGGCTTTACTCGAATGGCTCCTCTTGTTTGTATAATTCCCCTCCTCTTGAAAGCAATTTGCCCACAAATTGAAGCACGAATGGTGACAAGACGAGTTACATGCCTTTGACTCAATCTTGTTACGATTGCTACAGATGTCATCCGATGCAAAACCCACGTGCTAAGTTGGAAAATAACCCTTGTCGAACCTTGAATCTCACAAACTATCTTCAATGTGTGCTCAACTTGATCGTTTGTGGTCACGAGGTAAGGGTCCTCAAAGTGGTGTGAAGTGTATCCCATGAAATCGAACTCCGGCCAGAACACACTTGCAAGGTCCCATGGCGGATTTGGTGATATTGGAGCTTCATGTGTACTAAGAGCAAGACGAAAATCACAATGGTCATTGATGTACTTGTTCTTTAAACGAACCCTTGGTACACAACCATCCCCAAAATGTGGAGTGTTCCCTTCAAGATGAGCTCGAATCAACTCCCTTTTGGTGTGGACTGATTTGAGTTGACATTGTTCCGTGAATGGATACCAACGGGGTTTAACTCTTGGAGGCTTGCAAAGCCTATAATTGATTTTGGAATGGAACGCACTAAGAACAGCTCAACTTCCCTTTGCCTGATCTGTATAAAAGAAGAAACACTAAACAAAGCAAAGGTAAGTTCGTTAGGAAAATAATAGGCCTTCACCGGGTTGTTCAAGATCAGCCCACTTTCTCTCTTTTCCTCCTTTTTACCACCCATCTCATCAGATTTTTCCATCTCCTTTTCTAGTTCAACAGCTGACCCTTTCATCTCGTTGCTTTCAACTCCCTCGGGTTTTACCTCTTCAGGCACAATTCCCTCATCTAGCCTTTTCTCCATTCTATAACGCTCAAGCTCATTTTCATGTATGCTAGATCAATACAAAGCTGGTCATAAGTAAGTGATACAAGTACAAAACGACGACTATTAAATAAGAAGGCATACTTATTAGTATGTCCGTCATATTTAACTTCTCGCCTCGACATCCATGCTTTGCCCAACAACACAGGTGTCACTTGAATTGGGACTACATCACACAACACCTCGTCCACATATTTGCCGATTTGAATAGGTACAAGTGTGTGCTTAGTAACCCAAACAACACCACGAGTACTCATCAACTGGTACAGTTGAAGATGATCAATGTAGGAGTGGGTAGTGTTCCTAAAATGTAGGAGAGTAGCCAAGTGAAAACAAAGGAGTTATCCAAGTGCTTTACTTAGTTTCCTAAATGAATTTGGAAATCAAGTAAACAACTTGGATGAAGCAAGCAATACTCGGACAGATTTGAAACAAAGAAACCCTAGTGCAAATGAAACCCTAGCCGCCGCCCCACTTGTTTTCTTGTTGCTCAAGTGATGACTAACGACCAAGACAGATTTGGGAACACAACCTTTCGGCAAATTTTGGACAGAAATTATCGACAAACTAGACACAAACACAAAAGGGATAACACACCAACAGATTTTGTGTTCGGATAAACAGTAACGTGACAGTGTCGGTGAAGAGTGACGGTGAACAGTGTCATTTTTTTCTTCTTTTTTTTTTAACAAGGCAGCGGACAAAACACAAAAACCCTTCGATGCAACTACGAAAAACAAGGATATAACGAAAGATACCTTCACCTAAGCTCTGAAGCCAACTGATACGGTCCTCGATCAACTCGTTTCGAGACACGTAACACGCTTGTCCAAGGATCTAGTGGGGTTGTCCAACGCTTCGATTGTGGAACCTAAAACCAAAACGGACGACACGAATTGATTGAAGGTGGTAGAACGGCGACTCCAATTGAGGTGAATACTATAGTGGATAGGTCGGTAGAACAATCAAGGACAATACGCAAGATTGCTCAAGAACCCTTGCCAAGCAAGTTAAGGTTCGAATGCTCTCAATAAGTCGAAGAGAAACAAATCAGAATTTTATTATCAAAATTGTGCACCCGTTAATCATACAAAGTGAGCCTTTATATATAGGCTAAGGGGCAAATAAAACCCTAAAAAACTAGACAAGGAAGGTCGGCCACTCCTTGGACAAGGTGGGCCGGGCCATGACTCAAATAAACTAATCTAATCCAACTCTAAGCAATTGAACCTAACAGTAAGGCCTAGGGCTTAGTCGACCAAACCTTCATGGGCTCTCTTCGTCGGCTTGGATCATCATGTAGACAACTTGATTATCACCTTCCAAGCCTTCAATATCCCGATGGACTCCTTGTTGGTCTTGAACATTTCACACAAGAGCTTGAAGGGACTCCTTGAAGCGCTTGGCCCGTGCACGTGTGACTCTGGGCCCAATGGAACTCGAACTGGATCATTACTTGGGCTAAGGTCCGTGCACACATCAGTCCCCTCCACTTGAGAAGGATTTGTCCTCAAATCTGGATAGAAATGGATGATACTACAAGCGTTGGTAGTATGAAGCCCAAATCTAATGCCACCACATATTGGCTCTCATACTATGATTCGGTGCTCATGTCTCTTGGTTAGTTTGAAAATGCTCACAACCAGCCAAGAAAAACTCATGGCTTTACTCGAATGGCTCCTCTTGTTTGTATAATTCCCCTCCTCTTGAAAGCAATTTGCCCACAAATTGAAGCACGAATGGTGACAAGACGAGTTACATGCCTTTGACTCAATCTTGTTACGATTGCTACAGATGTCATCCGATGCAAAACCCACGTGCTAAGTTGGAAAATAACCCTTGTCGAACCTTGAATCTCACAAACTATCTTCAATGTGTGCTCAACTTGATCGTTTGTGGTCACGAGGTAAGGGTCCTCAAAGTGGTGTGAAGTGTATCCCATGAAATCGAACTCCGGCCAGAACACACACGACTATTAAATAAGAAGGCATACTTATTAGTATGTCCGTCATATTTAACTTCTCGCCTCGACATCCATGCTTTGCCCAACAACACAGGTGTCACTTGAATTGGGACTACATCACACAACACCTCGTCCACATATTTGCCGATTTGAATAGGTACAAGTGTGTGCTTAGTAACCCAAACAACACCACGAGTACTCATCAACTGGTACAGTTGAAGATGATCAATGTAGGAGTGGGTAGTGTTCCTAAAATGTAGGAGAGTAGCCAAGTGAAAACAAAGGAGTTATCCAAGTGCTTTACTTAGTTTCCTAAATGAATTTGGAAATCAAGTAAACAACTTGGATGAAGCAAGCAATACTCGGACAGATTTGAAACAAAGAAACCCTAGTGCAAATGAAACCCTAGCCGCCGCCCCACTTGTTTTCTTGTTGCTCAAGTGATGACTAACGACCAAGACAGATTTGGGAACACAACCTTTCGGCAAATTTTGGACAGAAATTATCGACAAACTAGACACAAACACAAAAGGGATAACACACCAACAGATTTTGTGTTCGGATAAACAGTAACGTGACAGTGTCGGTGAAGAGTGACGGTGAACAGTGTCATTTTTTTCTTCTTTTTTTTTTAACAAGGCAGCGGACAAAACACAAAAACCCTTCGATGCAACTACGAAAAACAAGGATATAACGAAAGTTGGCTCCTGAGAGTCATCCGTATCCTTATACTTTGGAGTAATTATTGTTTATTGGATTATTGTTTCTTTTGAAAAATTTTCTACATTCGTTCATTTTAAGATTGTTACTTGACGTGTTATTGCTCACATTTATGAACTCTTCATGCTCGTTACTTTGCTATATCAAAAACTTGTACTTATAAATAATGGTCAATTTGCTATTTGGAACCTCACTGGGCTTTTAGCTCATTCCACTCCATTTGTTTTCCTTTCAGGGGTACGAGCGAGGTGTGAGTTATGTAAAGTCTAGCATAGACTAGTTGTTTGATTTTTGACTTGTACTCGCGCTATTCCTCGGATGGAACATGTTGTACTTGGATTGTATACGTTTTGAACTAGTTTGGTGTATTGAGACTTTGTACCTCGATTTCTATCAATGTAAATTATAAGCTTGAATTGGGAATGTTATTTATGGTTCATGGATGTGTGTACATGACTCGTTTGAGATAGGGAGTGAGTCCTGGCGAGAGCTGGGCAGGCGGTCTGCCGAACCCTTTGGTACGCCTTAGGGGGAGGTGGGGTCGTCACAGATGGTATCAGAGCTCCTATTGAGCTCGTGCCGGGTGAGGGTTCTCGGACTGTGGGGATTGGCTTGTTAAGTGTGGAACAATTGTCTATTGTTGGAGACCTTAGTTAGTTATGCCAGGTAGGAATCTCTAATATGGATGATTTACTCTTGGGACCGGCCGGCTCGAGTTGTGAATTGTCTTATTGTGGATTTTTGTACTTGGGTATCACATAGTGAAGGGCGTTAGAATAAGGGTCTGTATCTTGATTGCACTTAAGGTGAGTTTTGATGGAAAAGGTTAAAGCGTGGATGATTCTAACATTTAACCTTGTTATTGGACTGATCAAAGGGGTTTGCAATACTTGAACTGTCTGAGACAGACTAAAATGAGCTCATTTGGAACTTGAACTTGTTTTGGCAAGTGTGCTATTACGTACATGTAATGGACCTGATTTGATTTTTACACATAAGTAATATGACCTATATGTGGATTTGAATTCGGTGACTGTTTGAGAATGTGAATGTAACATCCCGAATATTAGGAGGTTGTCTGTGAAGAAAATATTAAAGTATATTTCTTCGGGTTTGATTTAAAACCTTATTTTGTTTTAAAAGACTAGAAACCCTAATGTTTTAATCAAAAAAAAAAACCCTAGTTTACTTGTGACTAAACGGATTCTTAAATCTTTCATATTTTACTAGAGATCCTAATGTTAATTATTGAAATTGTAAATTCCTCACGTTTTCTTAAAAATTTCCTTTTATTTGAAAATTATTATTTATTAAGGCCCTACTACCCAATTGTTCAACAATAAGTGTAGATGAACCTGGAAATAGGGTTTTACACTTCGGTTTCAAGATTTGAGCAAAATTAGGGTTTTCGCGATTTTTCGCCGGATGAATTTTCGATACTGACCAAGGATCAATTTGGTGATTAAAAGTGACTTTTAAGTGAGAAATAATATGTGATTAGTAGCAATGATATAAGGTTAGTGAATGGGAAGTAAAAACCCTAATACGTGTGTTTTTAAGAAAAACGACGCGAACCGGCGGGTCCCGCGCACTACCGGTTGAACGCACCACTTGACCACCACTTTCTTACCATACAAGCTTATTGACTTTTGAGCAAAACATCTTCTTGTTTGGCAGCTGCTTTGACCGAAAATTTGAGGCTAGAAAATAGCAAGGAAGAAAGAGAAAAATGAAAGGTGGTGGTGGCGACAAGTGTCGCCACCCTAGAGTTTCTTGGCCAAGTGATTAACTAGCCTTCTTAAACCAATTTTCTGCACTTTCCTCTTCATTTTTCCAGCAGCTGGTCAACCAAGAGGGAGAGAGAAAGTGAGAGCAAGAAACAATTCCTTCTTCTTGATTCTAACCAACCAAGTGACAAATTAAATTTCTAAACCGATTAAACTTACCTTTGAGTGATTAGTTAGTGATTGTTGGTGAAATTTTGGAAAGAGAAAGCTTGGGCTACACTTGGAGAACTCTAATCAAGGTAAGGAAGATGATATCTCTAAATTTTACTTTCAATCTTGTTTAAATTAAGCTTAGTAACTTGATTTGTGGTGGAATCATGGATGCTATCATGTTTTGGAAGTTTTTCCCTTTTTATATGATGAACTAGGGCTTGAGGAATTTCTGCCCAATTTGGTGTATGATGCATATATGTTGTAATTAAGTTTATAGAAGGGGTTTTGGTAGTGATTGAAGTGAGAAATTAAGGAAGATTGCATTAAAAACTAAAAATTCCAGATTTCTGGAAATTCTTGCTTCCATTCTGTCCGGTTTTGTAACTGTATGTTGGAGGCCGAATTGGCCTTAGGTCAAAGAATGAAAGTTGTAGACAATGGTATTTTATAGGTACCTATAAAATTTCAGCTCAATCGGAGCAACATAGGTCATGAAAAGTCCAAAATACCCTTACTGTTTTAAGTTTTTCCTCAGCAGTCCGTTTCTTCAGTTTGTCCAGTTTATTACGTTTTTTCACTAGAATGCGTACTGATTTAGCTTTTTACCAAAACATGAACGTTGTGGTACTCTGACTTAGCTTTAAAATTCCTCTAAGAACACCTGAATCGGACTTGTGTACTCTGAGATATGACCATTACAGTGTAAGGCGGTTATCAGCCGACAAATTGGATTTTGGTTCTGTAATTTGAGGATTTGACTAAGCTACATTAGGAACTGGACTAAGTGACCTTCATGAACATTGCAGCCCTATATCTTAGCTTCGAAACGGCTTAGGTTGCGTCTCAATCCGATAAGTGTAGCCTCGGATATGTTATTTCCGCATTCATACGTCAAATCTGCCTTGTGCTAGATTGTATTTCTGCACTTGCTATTATTGTAATTCCTATGCTTATGATATTGTAAGCCTATGGAACGGCTTTTGACTTGAATTGCTGATATTTATGATGTTGGATTTTGGTTGAAGAAAAATAATGAAGCCTAAATGGCTGGAAATTAGGTAAACACAAAGGGCATGCTGCCCGAATTTTTACTCGAGGTCTAGAAAACTATCTTTGCAACTTGAGTATGAGTTAAGAGTGATTACTGCTTGAACCATCTAGGGTACTTAAGTCTTCTTGTCCCAAGATATATAAATAAGGACTTGGCCGAACTTGTACCCTTGAGAAATGAAATAATGATTGTTCAAAGTACGATTTCCTTGTACTTTCGACTCGCATGACCATTTCAAGTATAAATGTTACAAAGTTTTATCATTTAAAAAGTGAGCGAGTGTTTCACGAGTATTCTCCAAGTGAATTTTCATTTCTTGATTCTTATTGAACGAAACGTCTAAGTTTCGAACTCTAATCATGTTTCAAAGTTCTCAAATTGAGTTTTATCGCAGATTTGGACTCCGAACTCGGAGTATAACCTGAAAGTGACCAGTAGCACTATATCTTTTGGGTGAGTGCTTTCAAATACCGAATTGAACTTGATACTTGAACTTGATACGTGACCAATCTGATTACATGTTATATACGTGAATTGTAAGGGCAAGAGTGTACTTTATCGCACTTGCCCTTACGTGATATACTTGTTTATTGTTGCAATTGACTTGATATACTTGATTATGATGCGCGCACTTCCTGGAATTCCAGAAACCCTGTGGCGAGTTACTCTAGTCGAGCCGGCAAGGGCTTGGTCGATTGGGTAACGAACCCTGGGTCTCTTGTATTGTCGAGTGGAGTGATATCTCCTCGACTAATCGGTATACTCGAGTATTACCACCCGTGTTCTTGAGGATTTTGGGCCCAGCTGGGGGTTGAACGGTGGACGGAGAGTCGTTTAAGTGGTGTTCTACTGGATTGGTTACTTACTTGAAAGTTGACGGAGTGTCAACTACTATGTGATCAAGCCCTGATGATGAATGGAAGTTGGCTCCTGAGAGCCATCCGTATCCTTATGCTTTGGAATGATTATTGTTTATTGGATTATTGTTTCTTTTGAAAAACTTCTACACTCGCTCATTTTACGATTGTTACTTGACGTGTTATTGCTCACATTTATGAACTCTTCATGCTCGTTACTTTGCTATATCAAAAACTTGTACTTATAAATAATGGTCAATTTGCTATTTGGAACCTCACTGGGCTTTTAGCTCATTCCACTCCATTTGTTTTCCTTTCAGGGGTACGAGCGAGGTGTGAGTTATGTAAAGTCTAGCATAGACTAGTTGTTTGATTTTTGACTTGTACTCGCGCTATTCCTCGGATGGAACATGTTGTACTTGGATTGTATACGTTTTGAACTAGTTTGGTGTATTGAGACTTTGTACCTCGATTTCTATCAATGTAAATTATAAGCTTGAATTGGGAATGTTATTTATGGTTCATGGATGTGTGTACATGACTCGTTTGAGATAGGGAGTGAGTCCTGGCGAGAGCTGGGCAGGCGGTCTGCCGAACCCTTTGGTACGCCTTAGGGGGAGGTGGGGTCGTCACAGATGGTATCAGAGCTCCTATTGAGCTCGTGCCGGGTGAGGGTTCTCGGACTGTGGGGATTGGCTTGTTAAGTGTGGAACAATTGTCTATTGTTGGAGACCTTAGTTAGTTATGCCAGGTAGGAATCTCTAATATGGATGATTTACTCTTGGGACCGGCCGGCTCGAGTTGTGAATTGTCTTATTGTGGATTTTTGTACTTGGGTATCACATAGTGAAGGGCGTTAGAATAAGGGTCTGTATCTTGATTGCACTTAAGGTGAGTTTTGATGGAAAAGGTTAAAGCGTGGATGATTCTAACATTTAACCTTGTTATTGGACTGATCAAAGGGGTTTGCAATACTTGAACTGTCTGAGACAGACTAAAATGAGCTCATTTGGAACTTGAACTTGTTTTGGCAAGTGTGCTATTACGTACATGTAATGGACCTGATTTGATTTTTACACATAAGTAATATGACCTATATGTGGATTTGAATTCGGTGACTGTTTGAGAATGTGAATTGCTGGGTATAGGCTAGTCAAGTGAGTTCTTATTTGTACCCGTGCTTCTTGAACTTGAAGTAATTGAACCTACTTTTGAACTTATATGTTTGAACCCTGCTTTGACCTTGCTTTTGAACTTATTCGTATTTGTGTGGCTGTAGACCAGCTACTACTCCTCTGTAGCGGTTGAACTAAAACTCTCTGGTGAGGCTTTGCCTGTTGTGTTTCCAAGCACCGCCAGGGGTAAAATTTTGGACTCGAGGCTAAGCCATGTTTTAAATTTTTTTCGAATATCTGAGACTCTACTTTTAACTCAGGGCTGGTTATGTGAATTGAGCCCTTTTTGCATGTTCTATTTGGATATCTCTTAGCTCTTTACTAAATGATAAGGTCATATATAAGGGATTGGAGTGATTTCTAGTACCCGACTGACTTTGAAGGACTCTTAGTACCTATTGGAATTTCGAGGGCGAAATTCTTTTAAGGAGGGGAGATTGTAACATCCCGAATATTAGGAGGTTGTCTGTGAAGAAAATATTAAAGTATATTTCTTCGGGTTTGATTTAAAACCTTATTTTGTTTTAAAAGACTAGAAACCCTAATGTTTTAATCAAAAAAAAAAACCCTAGTTTACTTGTGACTAAACGGATTCTTAAATCTTTCATATTTTACTAGAGATCCTAATGTTAATTATTGAAATTGTAAATTCCTCACGTTTTCTTAAAAATTTCCTTTTATTTGAAAATTATTATTTATTAAGGCCCTACTACCCAATTGTTCAACAATAAGTGTAGATGAACCTGGAAATAGGGTTTTACACTTCGGTTTCAAGATTTGAGCAAAATTAGGGTTTTCGCGATTTTTCGCCGGATGAATTTTCGATACTGACCAAGGATCAATTTGGTGATTAAAAGTGACTTTTAAGTGAGAAATAATATGTGATTAGTAGCAATGATATAAGGTTAGTGAATGGGAAGTAAAAACCCTAATACGTGTGTTTTTAAGAAAAACGACGCGAACCGGCGGGTCCCGCGCACTACCGGTTGAACGCACCACTTGACCACCACTTTCTTACCATACAAGCTTATTGACTTTTGAGCAAAACATCTTCTTGTTTGGCAGCTGCTTTGACCGAAAATTTGAGGCTAGAAAATAGCAAGGAAGAAAGAGAAAAATGAAAGGTGGTGGTGGCGACAAGTGTCGCCACCCTAGAGTTTCTTGGCCAAGTGATTAACTAGCCTTCTTAAACCAATTTTCTGCACTTTCCTCTTCATTTTTCCAGCAGCTGGTCAACCAAGAGGGAGAGAGAAAGTGAGAGCAAGAAACAATTCCTTCTTCTTGATTCTAACCAACCAAGTGACAAATTAAATTTCTAAACCGATTAAACTTACCTTTGAGTGATTAGTTAGTGATTGTTGGTGAAATTTTGGAAAGAGAAAGCTTGGGCTACACTTGGAGAACTCTAATCAAGGTAAGGAAGATGATATCTCTAAATTTTACTTTCAATCTTGTTTAAATTAAGCTTAGTAACTTGATTTGTGGTGGAATCATGGATGCTATCATGTTTTGGAAGTTTTTCCCTTTTTATATGATGAACTAGGGCTTGAGGAATTTCTGCCCAATTTGGTGTATGATGCATATATGTTGTAATTAAGTTTATAGAAGGGGTTTTGGTAGTGATTGAAGTGAGAAATTAAGGAAGATTGCATTAAAAACTAAAAATTCCAGATTTCTGGAAATTCTTGCTTCCATTCTGTCCGGTTTTGTAACTGTATGTTGGAGGCCGAATTGGCCTTAGGTCAAAGAATGAAAGTTGTAGACAATGGTATTTTATAGGTACCTATAAAATTTCAGCTCAATCGGAGCAACATAGGTCATGAAAAGTCCAAAATACCCTTACTGTTTTAAGTTTTTCCTCAGCAGTCCGTTTCTTCAGTTTGTCCAGTTTATTACGTTTTTTCACTAGAATGCGTACTGATTTAGCTTTTTACCAAAACATGAACGTTGTGGTACTCTGACTTAGCTTTAAAATTCCTCTAAGAACACCTGAATCGGACTTGTGTACTCTGAGATATGACCATTACAGTGTAAGGCGGTTATCAGCCGACAAATTGGATTTTGGTTCTGTAATTTGAGGATTTGACTAAGCTACATTAGGAACTGGACTAAGTGACCTTCATGAACATTGCAGCCCTATATCTTAGCTTCGAAACGGCTTAGGTTGCGTCTCAATCCGATAAGTGTAGCCTCGGATATGTTATTTCCGCATTCATACGTCAAATCTGCCTTGTGCTAGATTGTATTTCTGCACTTGCTATTATTGTAATTCCTATGCTTATGATATTGTAAGCCTATGGAACGGCTTTTGACTTGAATTGCTGATATTTATGATGTTGGATTTTGGTTGAAGAAAAATAATGAAGCCTAAATGGCTGGAAATTAGGTAAACACAAAGGGCATGCTGCCCGAATTTTTACTCGAGGTCTAGAAAACTATCTTTGCAACTTGAGTATGAGTTAAGAGTGATTACTGCTTGAACCATCTAGGGTACTTAAGTCTTCTTGTCCCAAGATATATAAATAAGGACTTGGCCGAACTTGTACCCTTGAGAAATGAAATAATGATTGTTCAAAGTACGATTTCCTTGTACTTTCGACTCGCATGACCATTTCAAGTATAAATGTTACAAAGTTTTATCATTTAAAAAGTGAGCGAGTGTTTCACGAGTATTCTCCAAGTGAATTTTCATTTCTTGATTCTTATTGAACGAAACGTCTAAGTTTCGAACTCTAATCATGTTTCAAAGTTCTCAAATTGAGTTTTATCGCAGATTTGGACTCCGAACTCGGAGTATAACCTGAAAGTGACCAGTAGCACTATATCTTTTGGGTGAGTGCTTTCAAATACCGAATTGAACTTGATACTTGAACTTGATACGTGACCAATCTGATTACATGTTATATACGTGAATTGTAAGGGCAAGAGTGTACTTTATCGCACTTGCCCTTACGTGATATACTTGTTTATTGTTGCAATTGACTTGATATACTTGATTATGATGCGCGCACTTCCTGGAATTCCAGAAACCCTGTGGCGAGTTACTCTAGTCGAGCCGGCAAGGGCTTGGTCGATTGGGTAACGAACCCTGGGTCTCTTGTATTGTCGAGTGGAGTGATATCTCCTCGACTAATCGGTATACTCGAGTATTACCACCCGTGTTCTTGAGGATTTTGGGCCCAGCTGGGGGTTGAACGGTGGACGGAGAGTCGTTTAAGTGGTGTTCTACTGGATTGGTTACTTACTTGAAAGTTGACGGAGTGTCAACTACTATGTGATCAAGCCCTGATGATGAATGGAAGTTGGCTCCTGAGAGCCATCCGTATCCTTATGCTTTGGAATGATTATTGTTTATTGGATTATTGTTTCTTTTGAAAAACTTCTACACTCGCTCATTTTACGATTGTTACTTGACGTGTTATTGCTCACATTTATGAACTCTTCATGCTCGTTACTTTGCTATATCAAAAACTTGTACTTATAAATAATGGTCAATTTGCTATTTGGAACCTCACTGGGCTTTTAGCTCATTCCACTCCATTTGTTTTCCTTTCAGGGGTACGAGCGAGGTGTGAGTTATGTAAAGTCTAGCATAGACTAGTTGTTTGATTTTTGACTTGTACTCGCGCTATTCCTCGGATGGAACATGTTGTACTTGGATTGTATACGTTTTGAACTAGTTTGGTGTATTGAGACTTTGTACCTCGATTTCTATCAATGTAAATTATAAGCTTGAATTGGGAATGTTATTTATGGTTCATGGATGTGTGTACATGACTCGTTTGAGATAGGGAGTGAGTCCTGGCGAGAGCTGGGCAGGCGGTCTGCCGAACCCTTTGGTACGCCTTAGGGGGAGGTGGGGTCGTCACAGATGGTATCAGAGCTCCTATTGAGCTCGTGCCGGGTGAGGGTTCTCGGACTGTGGGGATTGGCTTGTTAAGTGTGGAACAATTGTCTATTGTTGGAGACCTTAGTTAGTTATGCCAGGTAGGAATCTCTAATATGGATGATTTACTCTTGGGACCGGCCGGCTCGAGTTGTGAATTGTCTTATTGTGGATTTTTGTACTTGGGTATCACATAGTGAAGGGCGTTAGAATAAGGGTCTGTATCTTGATTGCACTTAAGGTGAGTTTTGATGGAAAAGGTTAAAGCGTGGATGATTCTAACATTTAACCTTGTTATTGGACTGATCAAAGGGGTTTGCAATACTTGAACTGTCTGAGACAGACTAAAATGAGCTCATTTGGAACTTGAACTTGTTTTGGCAAGTGTGCTATTACGTACATGTAATGGACCTGATTTGATTTTTACACATAAGTAATATGACCTATATGTGGATTTGAATTCGGTGACTGTTTGAGAATGTGAATTGCTGGGTATAGGCTAGTCAAGTGAGTTCTTATTTGTACCCGTGCTTCTTGAACTTGAAGTAATTGAACCTACTTTTGAACTTATATGTTTGAACCCTGCTTTGACCTTGCTTTTGAACTTATTCGTATTTGTGTGGCTGTAGACCAGCTACTACTCCTCTGTAGCGGTTGAACTAAAACTCTCTGGTGAGGCTTTGCCTGTTGTGTTTCCAAGCACCGCCAGGGGTAAAATTTTGGACTCGAGGCTAAGCCATGTTTTAAATTTTTTTCGAATATCTGAGACTCTACTTTTAACTCAGGGCTGGTTATGTGAATTGAGCCCTTTTTGCATGTTCTATTTGGATATCTCTTAGCTCTTTACTAAATGATAAGGTCATATATAAGGGATTGGAGTGATTTCTAGTACCCGACTGACTTTGAAGGACTCTTAGTACCTATTGGAATTTCGAGGGCGAAATTCTTTTAAGGAGGGGAGATTGTAACATCCCGAATATTAGGAGGTTGTCTGTGAAGAAAATATTAAAGTATATTTCTTCGGGTTTGATTTAAAACCTTATTTTGTTTTAAAAGACTAGAAACCCTAATGTTTTAATCAAAAAAAAAAACCCTAGTTTACTTGTGACTAAACGGATTCTTAAATCTTTCATATTTTACTAGAGATCCTAATGTTAATTATTGAAATTGTAAATTCCTCACGTTTTCTTAAAAATTTCCTTTTATTTGAAAATTATTATTTATTAAGGCCCTACTACCCAATTGTTCAACAATAAGTGTAGATGAACCTGGAAATAGGGTTTTACACTTCGGTTTCAAGATTTGAGCAAAATTAGGGTTTTCGCGATTTTTCGCCGGATGAATTTTCGATACTGACCAAGGATCAATTTGGTGATTAAAAGTGACTTTTAAGTGAGAAATAATATGTGATTAGTAGCAATGATATAAGGTTAGTGAATGGGAAGTAAAAACCCTAATACGTGTGTTTTTAAGAAAAACGACGCGAACCGGCGGGTCCCGCGCACTACCGGTTGAACGCACCACTTGACCACCACTTTCTTACCATACAAGCTTATTGACTTTTGAGCAAAACATCTTCTTGTTTGGCAGCTGCTTTGACCGAAAATTTGAGGCTAGAAAATAGCAAGGAAGAAAGAGAAAAATGAAAGGTGGTGGTGGCGACAAGTGTCGCCACCCTAGAGTTTCTTGGCCAAGTGATTAACTAGCCTTCTTAAACCAATTTTCTGCACTTTCCTCTTCATTTTTCCAGCAGCTGGTCAACCAAGAGGGAGAGAGAAAGTGAGAGCAAGAAACAATTCCTTCTTCTTGATTCTAACCAACCAAGTGACAAATTAAATTTCTAAACCGATTAAACTTACCTTTGAGTGATTAGTTAGTGATTGTTGGTGAAATTTTGGAAAGAGAAAGCTTGGGCTACACTTGGAGAACTCTAATCAAGGTAAGGAAGATGATATCTCTAAATTTTACTTTCAATCTTGTTTAAATTAAGCTTAGTAACTTGATTTGTGGTGGAATCATGGATGCTATCATGTTTTGGAAGTTTTTCCCTTTTTATATGATGAACTAGGGCTTGAGGAATTTCTGCCCAATTTGGTGTATGATGCATATATGTTGTAATTAAGTTTATAGAAGGGGTTTTGGTAGTGATTGAAGTGAGAAATTAAGGAAGATTGCATTAAAAACTAAAAATTCCAGATTTCTGGAAATTCTTGCTTCCATTCTGTCCGGTTTTGTAACTGTATGTTGGAGGCCGAATTGGCCTTAGGTCAAAGAATGAAAGTTGTAGACAATGGTATTTTATAGGTACCTATAAAATTTCAGCTCAATCGGAGCAACATAGGTCATGAAAAGTCCAAAATACCCTTACTGTTTTAAGTTTTTCCTCAGCAGTCCGTTTCTTCAGTTTGTCCAGTTTATTACGTTTTTTCACTAGAATGCGTACTGATTTAGCTTTTTACCAAAACATGAACGTTGTGGTACTCTGACTTAGCTTTAAAATTCCTCTAAGAACACCTGAATCGGACTTGTGTACTCTGAGATATGACCATTACAGTGTAAGGCGGTTATCAGCCGACAAATTGGATTTTGGTTCTGTAATTTGAGGATTTGACTAAGCTACATTAGGAACTGGACTAAGTGACCTTCATGAACATTGCAGCCCTATATCTTAGCTTCGAAACGGCTTAGGTTGCGTCTCAATCCGATAAGTGTAGCCTCGGATATGTTATTTCCGCATTCATACGTCAAATCTGCCTTGTGCTAGATTGTATTTCTGCACTTGCTATTATTGTAATTCCTATGCTTATGATATTGTAAGCCTATGGAACGGCTTTTGACTTGAATTGCTGATATTTATGATGTTGGATTTTGGTTGAAGAAAAATAATGAAGCCTAAATGGCTGGAAATTAGGTAAACACAAAGGGCATGCTGCCCGAATTTTTACTCGAGGTCTAGAAAACTATCTTTGCAACTTGAGTATGAGTTAAGAGTGATTACTGCTTGAACCATCTAGGGTACTTAAGTCTTCTTGTCCCAAGATATATAAATAAGGACTTGGCCGAACTTGTACCCTTGAGAAATGAAATAATGATTGTTCAAAGTACGATTTCCTTGTACTTTCGACTCGCATGACCATTTCAAGTATAAATGTTACAAAGTTTTATCATTTAAAAAGTGAGCGAGTGTTTCACGAGTATTCTCCAAGTGAATTTTCATTTCTTGATTCTTATTGAACGAAACGTCTAAGTTTCGAACTCTAATCATGTTTCAAAGTTCTCAAATTGAGTTTTATCGCAGATTTGGACTCCGAACTCGGAGTATAACCTGAAAGTGACCAGTAGCACTATATCTTTTGGGTGAGTGCTTTCAAATACCGAATTGAACTTGATACTTGAACTTGATACGTGACCAATCTGATTACATGTTATATACGTGAATTGTAAGGGCAAGAGTGTACTTTATCGCACTTGCCCTTACGTGATATACTTGTTTATTGTTGCAATTGACTTGATATACTTGATTATGATGCGCGCACTTCCTGGAATTCCAGAAACCCTGTGGCGAGTTACTCTAGTCGAGCCGGCAAGGGCTTGGTCGATTGGGTAACGAACCCTGGGTCTCTTGTATTGTCGAGTGGAGTGATATCTCCTCGACTAATCGGTATACTCGAGTATTACCACCCGTGTTCTTGAGGATTTTGGGCCCAGCTGGGGGTTGAACGGTGGACGGAGAGTCGTTTAAGTGGTGTTCTACTGGATTGGTTACTTACTTGAAAGTTGACGGAGTGTCAACTACTATGTGATCAAGCCCTGATGATGAATGGAAGTTGGCTCCTGAGAGCCATCCGTATCCTTATGCTTTGGAATGATTATTGTTTATTGGATTATTGTTTCTTTTGAAAAACTTCTACACTCGCTCATTTTACGATTGTTACTTGACGTGTTATTGCTCACATTTATGAACTCTTCATGCTCGTTACTTTGCTATATCAAAAACTTGTACTTATAAATAATGGTCAATTTGCTATTTGGAACCTCACTGGGCTTTTAGCTCATTCCACTCCATTTGTTTTCCTTTCAGGGGTACGAGCGAGGTGTGAGTTATGTAAAGTCTAGCATAGACTAGTTGTTTGATTTTTGACTTGTACTCGCGCTATTCCTCGGATGGAACATGTTGTACTTGGATTGTATACGTTTTGAACTAGTTTGGTGTATTGAGACTTTGTACCTCGATTTCTATCAATGTAAATTATAAGCTTGAATTGGGAATGTTATTTATGGTTCATGGATGTGTGTACATGACTCGTTTGAGATAGGGAGTGAGTCCTGGCGAGAGCTGGGCAGGCGGTCTGCCGAACCCTTTGGTACGCCTTAGGGGGAGGTGGGGTCGTCACAGATGGTATCAGAGCTCCTATTGAGCTCGTGCCGGGAGAGGGTTCTCGGACTGTGGGGATTGGCTTGTTAAGTGTGGAACAATTGTCTATTGTTGGAGACCTTAGTTAGTTATGCCAGGTAGGAATCTCTAATATGGATGATTTACTCTTGGGACCGGCCGGCTCGAGTTGTGAATTGTCTTATTGTGGATTTTTGTACTTGGGTATCACATAGTGAAGGGCGTTAGAATAAGGGTCTGTATCTTGATTGCACTTAAGGTGAGTTTTGATGGAAAAGGTTAAAGCGTGGATGATTCTAACATTTAACCTTGTTATTGGACTGATCAAAGGGGTTTGCAATACTTGAACTGTCTGAGACAGACTAAAATGAGCTCATTTGGAACTTGAACTTGTTTTGGCAAGTGTGCTATTACGTACATGTAATGGACCTGATTTGATTTTTACACATAAGTAATATGACCTATATGTGGATTTGAATTCGGTGACTGTTTGAGAATGTGAATTGCTGGGTATAGGCTAGTCAAGTGAGTTCTTATTTGTACCCGTGCTTCTTGAACTTGAAGTAATTGAACCTACTTTTGAACTTATATGTTTGAACCCTGCTTTGACCTTGCTTTTGAACTTATTCGTATTTGTGTGGCTGTAGACCAGCTACTACTCCTCTGTAGCGGTTGAACTAAAACTCTCTGGTGAGGCTTTGCCTGTTGTGTTTCCAAGCACCGCCAGGGGTAAAATTTTGGACTCGAGGCTAAGCCATGTTTTAAATTTTTTTCGAATATCTGAGACTCTACTTTTAACTCAGGGCTGGTTATGTGAATTGAGCCCTTTTTGCATGTTCTATTTGGATATCTCTTAGCTCTTTACTAAATGATAAGGTCATATATAAGGGATTGGAGTGATTTCTAGTACCCGACTGACTTTGAAGGACTCTTAGTACCTATTGGAATTTCGAGGGCGAAATTCTTTTAAGGAGGGGAGATTGTAACATCCCGAATATTAGGAGGTTGTCTGTGAAGAAAATATTAAAGTATATTTCTTCGGGTTTGATTTAAAACCTTATTTTGTTTTAAAAGACTAGAAACCCTAATGTTTTAATCAAAAAAAAAAACCCTAGTTTACTTGTGACTAAACGGATTCTTAAATCTTTCATATTTTACTAGAGATCCTAATGTTAATTATTGAAATTGTAAATTCCTCACGTTTTCTTAAAAATTTCCTTTTATTTGAAAATTATTATTTATTAAGGCCCTACTACCCAATTGTTCAACAATAAGTGTAGATGAACCTGGAAATAGGGTTTTACACTTCGGTTTCAAGATTTGAGCAAAATTAGGGTTTTCGCGATTTTTCGCCGGATGAATTTTCGATACTGACCAAGGATCAATTTGGTGATTAAAAGTGACTTTTAAGTGAGAAATAATATGTGATTAGTAGCAATGATATAAGGTTAGTGAATGGGAAGTAAAAACCCTAATACGTGTGTTTTTAAGAAAAACGACGCGAACCGGCGGGTCCCGCGCACTACCGGTTGAACGCACCACTTGACCACCACTTTCTTACCATACAAGCTTATTGACTTTTGAGCAAAACATCTTCTTGTTTGGCAGCTGCTTTGACCGAAAATTTGAGGCTAGAAAATAGCAAGGAAGAAAGAGAAAAATGAAAGGTGGTGGTGGCGACAAGTGTCGCCACCCTAGAGTTTCTTGGCCAAGTGATTAACTAGCCTTCTTAAACCAATTTTCTGCACTTTCCTCTTCATTTTTCCAGCAGCTGGTCAACCAAGAGGGAGAGAGAAAGTGAGAGCAAGAAACAATTCCTTCTTCTTGATTCTAACCAACCAAGTGACAAATTAAATTTCTAAACCGATTAAACTTACCTTTGAGTGATTAGTTAGTGATTGTTGGTGAAATTTTGGAAAGAGAAAGCTTGGGCTACACTTGGAGAACTCTAATCAAGGTAAGGAAGATGATATCTCTAAATTTTACTTTCAATCTTGTTTAAATTAAGCTTAGTAACTTGATTTGTGGTGGAATCATGGATGCTATCATGTTTTGGAAGTTTTTCCCTTTTTATATGATGAACTAGGGCTTGAGGAATTTCTGCCCAATTTGGTGTATGATGCATATATGTTGTAATTAAGTTTATAGAAGGGGTTTTGGTAGTGATTGAAGTGAGAAATTAAGGAAGATTGCATTAAAAACTAAAAATTCCAGATTTCTGGAAATTCTTGCTTCCATTCTGTCCGGTTTTGTAACTGTATGTTGGAGGCCGAATTGGCCTTAGGTAAAAGAATGAAAGTTGTAGACAATGGTATTTTATAGGTACCTATAAAATTTCAGCTCAATCGGAGCAACATAGGTCATGAAAAGTCCAAAATACCCTTACTGTTTTAAGTTTTTCCTCAGCAGTCCGTTTCTTCAGTTTGTCCAGTTTATTACGTTTTTTCACTAGAATGCGTACTGATTTAGCTTTTTACCAAAACATGAACGTTGTGGTACTCTGACTTAGCTTTAAAATTCCTCTAAGAACACCTGAATCGGACTTGTGTACTCTGAGATATGACCATTACAGTGTAAGGCGGTTATCAGCCGACAAATTGGATTTTGGTTCTGTAATTTGAGGATTTGACTAAGCTACATTAGGAACTGGACTAAGTGACCTTCATGAACATTGCAGCCCTATATCTTAGCTTCGAAACGGCTTAGGTTGCGTCTCAATCCGATAAGTGTAGCCTCGGATATGTTATTTCCGCATTCATACGTCAAATCTGCCTTGTGCTAGATTGTATTTCTGCACTTGCTATTATTGTAATTCCTATTCTTATGATATTGTAAGCCTATGGAACGGCTTTTGACTTGAATTGCTGATATTTATGATGTTGGATTTTGGTTGAAGAAAAATAATGAAGCCTAAATGGCTGGAAATTAGGTAAACACAAAGGGCATGCTGCCCGAATTTTTACTCGAGGTCTAGAAAACTATCTTTGCAACTTGAGTATGAGTTAAGAGTGATTACTGCTTGAACCATCTAGGGTACTTAAGTCTTCTTGTCCCAAGATATATAAATAAGGACTTGGCCGAACTTGTACCCTTGAGAAATGAAATAATGATTGTTCAAAGTACGATTTCCTTGTACTTTCGACTCGCATGACCATTTCAAGTATAAATGTTACAAAGTTTTATCATTTAAAAAGTGAGCGAGTGTTTCACGAGTATTCTCCAAGTGAATTTTCATTTCTTGATTCTTATTGAACGAAACGTCTAAGTTTCGAACTCTAATCATGTTTCAAAGTTCTCAAATTGAGTTTTATCGCAGATTTGGACTCCGAACTCGGAGTATAACCTGAAAGTGACCAGTAGCACTATATCTTTTGGGTGAGTGCTTTCAAATACCGAATTGAACTTGATACTTGAACTTGATACGTGACCAATTTGATTACATGTTATATACGTGAATTGTAAGGGCAAGAGTGTACTTTATCGCACTTGCCCTTACGTGATATACTTGTTTATTGTTGCAATTGACTTGATATACTTGATTATGATGCGCGCACTTCCTGGAATTCCAGAAACCCTGTGGCGAGTTACTCTAGTCGAGCCGGCAAGGGCTTGGTCGATTGGGTAACGAACCCTGGGTCTCTTGTATTGTCGAGTGGAGTGATATCTCCTCGACTAATCGGTATACTCGAGTATTACCACCCGTGTTCTTGAGGATTTTGGGCCCAGCTGGGGGTTGAACGGTGGACGGAGAGTCGTTTAAGTGGTGTTCTACTGGATTGGTTACTTACTTGAAAGTTGACGGAGTGTCAACTACTATGTGATCAAGCCCTGATGATGAATGGAAGTTGGCTCCTGAGAGCCATCCGTATCCTTATGCTTTGGAATGATTATTGTTTATTGGATTATTGTTTCTTTTGAAAAACTTCTACACTCGCTCATTTTACGATTGTTACTTGACGTGTTATTGCTCACATTTATGAACTCTTCATGCTCGTTACTTTGCTATATCAAAAACTTGTACTTATAAATAATGGTCAATTTGCTATTTGGAACCTCACTGGGCTTTTAGCTCATTCCACTCCATTTGTTTTCCTTTCAGGGGTACGAGCGAGGTGTGAGTTATGTAAAGTCTAGCATAGACTAGTTGTTTGATTTTTGACTTGTACTCGCGCTATTCCTCGGATGGAACATGTTGTACTTGGATTGTATACGTTTTGAACTAGTTTGGTGTATTGAGACTTTGTACCTCGATTTCTATCAATGTAAATTATAAGCTTGAATTGGGAATGTTATTTATGGTTCATGGATGTGTGTACATGACTCGTTTGAGATAGGGAGTGAGTCCTGGCGAGAGCTGGGCAGGCGGTCTGCCGAACCCTTTGGTACGCCTTAGGGGGAGGTGGGGTCGTCACAGGATTCCTGGCCGGATATGAGGCCGAGAGAAAACATTTTTTTTTTCAAAAACGCAGGGCAATCCGGCCAGCTATCCGGCCAGAAACTGGCCGGATTTCCGGCCGGATTTGGCCACTTCAGCTTTCCAAAATTTTTTCCTTTTTTTTTTTTCTTCCGAATTCGATTGTCGCGCTCAAACGTATTTCTACCACATACACATCCATACATATCTCATACATGATTGCACATATCCACGACCTTTCATACTTTAAACCAAAAGGGGTTGACAAATTTTCACTAAAATGGGGCAAAGAAAGTAAGCCAAAGGCCAAGAAAATTGAGGGAAGTTAGGGTTCTCACAGACTTACGAGGTGTTGTGTGATGTAGTCCCAATTCAAGTGACACCTGTGTTGTTGGGCAAAGCATGGATGTCGAGGCGAGAAGTTAAATATGACGGACATACTAACAAGTATGCCTTCTTATTTAATAGTCGTCGTTTTGTACTCGTATCACTTACTTATGACCAGCTTTGTATTGATCTAGCATACATGAAAATGAGCTTGAGCGTTATAGAATGGAGAAAAGGCTAGATGAAGGAATTGTGCCTGAAGAGGTAAAACCCGAGGGAGTTGAAAGCAATGAGATGAAAGGGTCAGCTGTTGAACTAGAAAAAGAGATGGAAAAATCTGATGAGATGGGTGGTAAAAAGGAAGAAAAGAGAGAAAGTGGGCTGATCTTGAACAACCCGGTGAAGGCCTATTATTTTCCTAACGAACTTACCTTTGCTTTGTTTAGTGTTTCTTCTTTTATACAGATCAGGCAAAGGGAAGTTGAGCTGTTCTTAGTGCGTTCCATTCCAAAATCAATTATAGGCTTTGCAAGCCTCCAAGAGTTAAACCCCGTTGGTATCCATTCATGGAACAATGTCAACTCAAATCAGTCCACACCAAAAGGGAGTTGATTCGAGCTCATCTTGAAGGGAACACTCCACATTTTGGGGATGGTTGTGTACCAAGGGTTCGTTTAAAGAACAAGTGCCTCAATGACCATTGTGATTTTCGCCTTGCTCTTAGTACACATGAAGCTCCAACATCACCAAATCCGCCATGGCACCTTGCAAGTGTGTTCTGGCCGGAGTTCGATTTCATGGGATACACTTCACACCACTTTGAGGACCCTTACCTCGTGACCACAAACGATCAAGTTGAGCACACATTGAAGATAGTTTGTGAGATTCAAGGTTCGACAAGGGTTATTTTCCAACTTAGCACGTGGGTTTTGCATTGGATGACATCTGTAGCAATCGTAACAAGATTGAGTCAAAGGCATGTAACTCGTCTTGTCACCATTCGTGCTTCAATTTGTGGGCAAATTGCTTTCAAGAGGAGGGGAATTATACAAACAAGAGGAGCCATTGGAGTAAAGCCATGAGTTTTTCTTGGCTGGTTGTGAGCATTTTCAAACTAACCAAGAGACATGAGCACCGAATCATAGTATGATGGCCAATATGTGGTGGCATTAGATTTGGGCTTCATACTACCAACGCTTGTAGTATCATCCATTTCTATCCAGATTTGAGGACAAATCCTTCTCAAGTGGAGGGGACTGATGTGTGCACGGACCTTAGCCCAAGTAATGATCCAGTTCGAGTTCCATTGGACCCAGTCACACGTGCACGGGCCAAGCGCTTCAAGGAGTCCCTTCAAGCTCTTGTGTGAAATGTTCAAAACCAACAAGGAGTCCATCGGGATATTGAAGGCTTGGAAGGTGATAATCAAGTTGTCTACATGATGATCCAAGCCCCCCACGAAGAGAGCCCATGAAGGTTTGGTCGACTAAGCCCTGGGCCTTAGTGTTAGGTTCAATTGCTTAGAGTTGGATTAGGTTAGTTTATTTAAGTCATGGCCCGGCCCACCTTGTTCAAGGAGTGGCCGACCTTCCTTGTCTAGTTTCTTAGGGTTTTATTAGCCCCTTAGACTATATAAAGGCTCACTTTGTATGATTAACGGGTGCACAATTTTGATAATAAAATTCTGATTTGTTTCTCTTCGACTTATTGAGAGCATTCGAACCTTAACTTGCTTGGCAAGGGTTCTTGAGCAATCTTGCGTATTGTCCTTGATTGTTCTACCGACCTATCCACTAGAGTATTCACCTCAATTGGAGTCGCCGTTCTACCACCTTCAATCAATTCGTGTCGTCCGTTTTGGTTTTAGGTTCCACAATCCGAGCGCTGGACAACCCCTCTAGATCCTTGGGCAAGCGTGTTACGTGTCTCGAAACGAGTTGATCGAGGACCGTATTTGTTGGCTTCAGAGCTTAGCTGAAGGTATCTTTCGTTATAACCTTATTTTTCGTAGTTGCGTCGAAGGATTTTTGTGTTTTGTCCGCTGCCTTGTTAAAAAAAAAAAGAAGGAAAAAATGACACTGTTCACCGTTATTGTTCACCGACACTGTTCACGTTACAGCTTATCCGAACACAAAATCTGTTGGTGTGTTATCCCTTTTGTGTTTGTGTCTAGTTTGTCGATAATTTCTGTCAAAAATTTGCCGAAAGGTTGTGTTCCCAAATCTGTCTTGGTCGTTAGTCATCACTTGAGCAACAAGAAAACAAGTGGGGCGGCGGCTAGGGTTTCTACTTGCGGCTAGGGTTTCATTTGCACTAGGGTTTCTTTGTTTCAAATCTGTCCGAGTATTGCTTGCTTCATCCAAGTTGTTTACTTGATTTCCAAATTCATTTAGGAAACTAAGTAAAACACTAGGATAACTCCTTTGTTTTCACTTGGCTACTCTCCTACATTCTCTCTTACATTTTAGGAACACTACCCACTCCTACATTTTAGGAAGCTAGGGTTTCTATCTTTT
The DNA here is from genome assembly GCF_036785885.1 of Coffea arabica. Taxonomy (NCBI): domain Eukaryota; kingdom Viridiplantae; phylum Streptophyta; class Magnoliopsida; order Gentianales; family Rubiaceae; genus Coffea; species Coffea arabica. Next base: position 47,485,887 of record NC_092312.1, on the reverse strand, counting down.
ATGTTCCCATTGGTGCACTTCCATTTCTGTCCGCCACTATTGGCCTTCCAAATTCGTCCATTCCCACTTCATTTTGCACCCACATTTGTGTCTTACCTTCTTGGTTACTCTTATGGCAAAAGTGGTGACAATTATTGGACTTGAGCGGCCTTTCTCAACTACAGAACCCAACAGGTAAAAGTATTTGGTAAGTCAATTAGAGTGACATTCATATACACGAGTGCGAGTGGATACACGTAAGGGAGCGCGAAAGCCAACATCTTCGGTTTCGTTGCTAACTTTTTGCAGGTTCCCTCATACGTCATGGCGAATACAAGACGCATAAAAGCTAGCCCACAACATTGTCTTCCTGATCCTAAGGGAGTCAAAGAAGTGGCATTACGCGGTGTAGATGAGCAATTGGACCTCGTCAAATCTCAGTTGCTTGGTTGGTTTTATACTCGTTGCGGTGTCAAAGATAAAATTTGTAGCTTGCCCATTGATGGGAGTTGTGAAGTCATCCTTGCAAGTGCTATCATGGTTGAGAAATTAAATCTTCCAACCATTGATCATCTTCAACTGTACAAGTTGATGAGTACTCGTGGTGTTGTTTGGGTTACTAAGCACACACTTGTACCTATTCAAATCGGCAAATATGTGGACGAGGTGTTGTGTGATGTAGTCCCAATTCAAGTGACACCTGTGTTGTTGGGCAAAGCATGGATGTCGAGGCGAGAAGTTAAATATGACGGACATACTAACAAGTATGCCTTCTTATTTAATAGTCGTCGTTTTGTACTCGTATCACTTACTTATGACCAGCTTTGTATTGATCTAGCATACATGAAAATGAGCTTGAGCGTTATAGAATGGAGAAAAGGCTAGATGAGGGAATTGTGCCTGAAGAGGTAAAACCCGAGGGAGTTGAAAGCAACGAGATGAAAGGGTCAGCTGTTGAACCAGAAAAAAAGAGATGGAAAAATCTGATGAGATGGGTGGTAACAAGGAAGAAAAGAGAGATAGTGGGCCGATCTTGAACAACCCGGTGAAGGCCTATTATTTTCCTAACGAACTTGCCTTTGCTTTGTTTAGTGTTTCTTCTTTTATACAGATCAGGCAAAGGGAAGTTGAGCTGTTCTTAGTGCGTTCCATTCCAAAATCAATTATAGGCTTTGCAAGCCTCCAAGAGTTAAACCCCGTTGGTATCCATTCATGGAACAATGTCAACTCAAATCAGTCCACACCAAAAGGGAGTTGATTCGAGCTCATCTTGAAGGGAACACTCCACATTTTGGGGATGGTTGTGTACCAAGGGTTCGTTTAAAGAACAAGTACCTCAATGACCATTGTGATTTTCGCCTTGCTCTTAGTACACATGAAGCTCCAATATCACCAAATCCGCCATGGGACCTTGCAAGTGTGTTCTGGCCGGAGTTCGATTTCATGGGATACACTTCACACCACTTTGAGTGTGACGACCCCACCTCCCCCTAAGGCGTACCAAAGGGTTCGGCAGATCGCCTGCGCAGCTCTCGCCAGGACTCACTCACTATCTCGATCGAGTCATGTACACACATCCATGAACCATAAATAATATCCGCAATTCAAGCTTATAATTTACATTGATAGAAATCGAGGTACAAAGCCTCAATACACCAAACTAGTTCAAAACGTATACAATCCAAGTACAACATGTTCCATTCTAGGAATAGCGCGAGTACAAGACCAAAAGTCAAAAGTCAAAACAAAAGGCTACGCTAGTCTTTTACAAGTCTCACGCGTCACTCGTACCCCCTGTAAGGAAAACAAATAGCGTGGTGTGAGCTAAAGCCCAGTGAGGTTCCAAATAGCAAATTGACCATTATTTATAAGTACTAGTTTTCGATATAGCAAAGTAACGAGCATGAAGAGTTCATAAAAGTGAGCAATCTCAAAATGAGCGAGTGTAGAAGTTTTCAGAAGAAACAATAATCCAATAAACAATAATCATTCCAAAGTATAAGGATACGGATGGCTCTCAGGAGCCAACTTCCATTCATCATCAGGGCTTGATCACATAGTAGTTGACACTCCGTCAACTTTCAAGTAAAGGAGCCAATCCAGTAGAACACCACTTACACTACTCTCCGTCCACCATTCACACCCCCTACTGGGCCCAAAATCCTCAATAAACACGGGTGGTAATACTCGAGTATACCAATTAGTCGAGGAGATATCACTCCACTCGACAAAGCAAGAGACCCAGGGCTCGTTACCCAACCGACCAAGCCCCTGCCGGCTCGACTAGAGTAACTTGCCACAGGGTTTCTGGAATTCCAGGAAGTGCGCGCATCATAACAAGTATGTCAAGTCAATTGCAACAATAAACAAGTATATATCATGTAAGGGCAAGTGCGATAAAGTATACTCTTGCCCTAACAATTCACGCATGTGGCATGTAATCATATTGGCACGTATCAAGTACAAGTATCAAGTTCAATTCAGTATTTGAAAGCACTCACCAAAAGATATAGTGCTTTTACTGGTCACTTTCAGGTTATACTCCGAGTTCGGAGTCCAAATCTGCGATAAAACTCAATTTGAGAACTTTGAAACATGACTAGAGTTCGAAACTTAGACGTTTCGTTCAATAAGAATCAAGAAATTGAAATTCACTCGGACAGTAGTCGTGAAACACTTGCTCGCCTTTTTAAACAGTAAAACTTTGTAATATTTATACTTGAAATTGTCTTGCGAGTTGAAAGTACAAGGAAAACATACTTCGAGCAATCATTATTTCATTTCTCAAGGGTACAAATTCGTCCAAGTCCTAACGTATAACACTCAAGAAACATAGTGGCCAAGGTTCTCGCTAGTTCAAGTAATAAGTACTTAACCTTCACTCAAGTCGCTAATATAGTTTTCTAGTCCTCGAGTAAAAATTCCAGATTCTGAAATTTTGAGTTTCTAATGCAACTTTCCTTAATTTCTTGGTCCAATCACTACCAAAACACCTTATACAACCTCAATTGCAACATATAAGCATTATACAACAATTTGGGCAGAATTTCCACAAGCCCTAGTTCATCATATAAAAAGGGAAAACCTCCAAGAATCATCACAACATCTTGTTTATCTTGTAATCAAGCTACAACATGATCTAAATAACATCTTAAACCCAAAATTTAAAGGAACAAGGGTCATGATCAGACTTTTACCTCAAAGACAAGGCTTGGAAGAGATATACTTCACCCCCTTTGAAATTTCTTAGTTCCTCAAGCTTCCCAACTCACAACCCTCACTTTAATCGGTTTAGAATTTTTGTTTCTCACTTGGATGGTGTAAATCAAGAAGAAAATAGTTGTTTCTTGCTCTCCCTTTTCTCTCTCTCTTGCTCGGCTGTGAAGGTGCAGAAATGAGGAAGAAAGGCTGCTAATATGGTGTTAATAAGACAAGAGGATTAGGACTAATTGTAGCCACAAGTTGGCCTAACACTTGGTTTAATTTCAACCACACAAATTTTCTCTTTCCTTGTTTTTTCTTTGCCTTAAATTTCGGCCAATAGGAGAGCTAAGAGGGGGAAGATATTTTGCTCAAGTTCAATAAATTTGTTTGGTAAACAAAAATGGTGGTCAAGTGGTGCGTTCAATCGGTAGTGCGC